>NC_090887.1:30093058-30095558 GCF_036669925.1 Montipora capricornis | reverse complement strand
ACAAAATAAAATTCGAGAGGCACATAGCAAATATATGCAGAAAAGTCTCACAGCAGATCCCTGTACTCAAGAGAATGAAAAAGATCCTTCCATTTGAAACAAGAACGTTTCTATACCTTGGATTCATCTTTCCGCACTTTAACTCCTGTTCGGACACTTGGCATTTCTGTAGAAAAAGTCAATGAGCGTGCTCTCCGTTTTGTCGTTAACGAAAAACAAACGTCGTACTGTGAATTACGTGATAAACTAGGCTTACCATCACTTGCAAATCAACGCCTCGGAAAAAAAAAAGTGCGCGGTTTTCAAAGCTATAAACAGTGATCATGCACCTGAGAGTATTAAAGAGCTAATCCCTCATAGAAATAGTTATTATGACCTAAGAGGTAACGACATTTTAAAGCTGCCAAAGGCCACCACTACAACCTACGGTCTAAAATCGTGGACGTTTACGGCACCAAAATTATGGAACTCAATACCTGACTTTTTCAGAACTATTCGGTCTTTTAAGGTTGTTAAAAACACTATTAGAAAATTAGATTTGTCAGGTTTGATACAATCGTAAATTTATATCTTGTAATTATTAATTAGTCTTAGTTGTATCTAGTCCTATA
Source organism: Montipora capricornis (assembly GCF_036669925.1). Lineage (NCBI taxonomy): Eukaryota > Metazoa > Cnidaria > Anthozoa > Scleractinia > Acroporidae > Montipora > Montipora capricornis. Next base: position 30,094,947 of record NC_090887.1, on the reverse strand, counting down.
AATAGATTTAAGTTTTAAATTTTAAACATATCTTTTTAGCTACTTGTTGAAGGTATTTTATTTTCTCAACTTTTTTATATTTTTTTCTGTGTTATACCTGTAAACTAGCGGGTGATCTTTTTTCACAAAAGCTAAGCGTATATCACAACAAAACTTGACTTGACTTGTCTGGGAGTGAAAACAAGGATGAACGAGTTGCAATGTGAGAGGCAACGGACGGTTTATCTCATAACTTATAGTCTTATTGACTCTTCCAAGTTTCCGTCTGAACATCCGCCTCTCCCAAAGAATTCATCGACCCGCGATTAGAGCTTACGAAAGACACTCCATTTTTCGCAACATCAGATGCACCTATGCTACGCCGTATGTGACAAAATATTAAATCCGCTAATAAATAAAACAAGTCTCACAATTTACAATAAAGTCGCTAACAATAAGCATCAATTTGTTTGTTGACCAAATCACATTTCCAGCAATTTATTTCACCTCTCTTGTTGTACAAATCATATATTCAAGGACCGCGCCTCGAATGTCAAGCTCTATCTTTTGCAAGTTAAGGTGCTTGTTTTATTAATCAAGAAGAGAGAGGACAGCTTTTGATCAATTCCGTTTTCGAGGGGGACTGAACACCTGAGGCAAAATGATGAAACGCGAGTAAATCTGAGCGAGACAATGGCCACTGAAAGTATCGAGGATCTTGGTCTACAGGCGAATCTTTCAATCAGCCCAAGCAGGAATATTCGTTCCTCTCATGTCGCTATAACTTACCCAGTTCCCAAAGTTGTGAAGAGGAACTCGCTCAGAGACCCTGTTGCGAATGATCAGCAAAATGAAGCACATCTACAGCAAGCAGTTTGAGTAGCCAATATAATCCACAAGAAAATTATGGCTACACAAACTACAAAAGGAGACATAAGGGAGTTTAAGAAACCAAGAAGGCTACAGCGACGAAAACGTCACCTTAAACTATTAGCTTGAGCTGTCCAAACAGTGGAATTTTAAAGACACTGTGCAAATCCGCGAACGTGCCCCAAAAGAAAACACTGCTCAGTTCAATTTTAGAAATTATAGCGTCGTATTTGATATTTCCAAATAAAAAATTGTAAATTTAAATGCGAGGGGATTATGTATTAATATGCAAGGGGGATAAGTTACATATCTCCCTTGCATATTAACACAACTGAGCCACCGGTGCGCGGTAAATAGCATTAAACATCCCAAAACACCGATTTTAACAAAACAGCAAATACATAACAGTGCGTTAAACGTCTGTGCGAGGTTTCCAGATGATACGAGCTTGAGTGTGTGGTTAAATGATTAATGTGAGTTTGAATTCAACCGGCGAATCTTCAACAAAATCACTGCAAAATCTTCGGCACTCAGTCGACCTCATCAGCCCCCCTCGTTTTGCCACCAATAAACTCAGCAGTAATTTCAATTGATCTTGAGGAATTTTACTTGCTCTTTCTTACATTAGCGAAGTCTGAGGAGAAATTGCAATAGCAGTGGATTTGAAAGCCGTATTTTGACCTTGGCGCCAAGTTTCCGAACTTAGGCGGTACAAAACGACATAATCCCCATTCTCCAGCTTCTCGAACACTTTTCGTTATCGAAATCTTGGATGTTTCCTACCTTAAAAGCACTGTAAACTTCGAACCGGCCTGGTCAAAGAATACCTTCGATGCCCGACCGATTCGTGAGGGCGAGCTTCTGACTGGCGGAGATTAACAATGGCTCACCTCACGCGTCCAGCCGTGATTTCGAGAGTGAGCACTGGCTCATTTCCGAGATATGTCCAGAAATGCACACAACAACAAAAATGGCAAAAATGATAAAATGTTAACGAATTTGGCAAATATGGCGAAAATGACAATTTTGCCACAATCGCC
>NC_090887.1:30078058-30088058 GCF_036669925.1 Montipora capricornis | reverse complement strand
AGCAGTTTCAAGCAAAACTTTGTCGGAATTTTTTAGGGTAAACGTTCCCCCAATCTCAAAAACAAGCGTTATGACGTCTTCAGTCAAGAAATGTGACGTGACAGACAACTACGAGTGAAATGCATAATTTAAAATAAAAAGGTTAGGATGCAGAAAGTGGAAGCCTCGATATACTTAGGGAATTGTAAAATGATCTGAGAAATGGTCATACCAACGTTTCGTTCATGTTGCCTATGTCAAATAGGGACTTAATGCCAAAAAAAAAATTGTCCCTTTGTTTCACCTAAATTACTCCACTATGTAACTTGATAGTAGTACAATGAAAGTCACCTTTTTATGAAGACGAGTAATTGCCAACGAGTCAGGCCTTCTGAAGACAGAAGGCCTGGCGAGGCGGCAGCTTATAGAGCCGCGAGAAGATTTTTAGGCAGACGAAATCTCAGAAGCGCTTCAAATTTAATTGTAATGTAGACCAAAAGCTGTAATGTAGACCAAAGCGATGAAATGTTGACCGTAGCGATAACCAATGAGAGGGCCGCACGAGTACGCCGCGTGATGTTTGCAGCCGCCAGATCACGCAAGCTTGGCTCGTTGGCACTTTAGCGACAGCTATAACTAGTAAACTATACTATATATATTTACTAGATCTCTGTTTCACATCATACAAACGAGGAACTTAAACCGGGGTACAACGCAGTTACGATCAACAGACGAAGATTTTGTGAAATATGATGAAAAGTTAAACAAATGGTAAAAATGCGTCCCCGAGTCCCCACGTCCCCGAGTCCCCGAGTCCCTGCGTCGCCACGTCCCCGAGTCCCCACGTCCCCACGTCCCCGAGTCCCCACGTCCCCGAGTCCCCGAGTCCCCACGTCCCCACGTCCCCACGTCCCCACGTCCCCACGTCCCCACGTCCCCGAGTCCCCACGTCCCAAGTCCCACGTCCCAGTCCCACGTCCCCGTCCCACTTTTAGTCACAGCCTTGAATTTCGTCAAATTATCCCCAAAATCAGCAAGAATTTGTGACGCTGATGAATAATGAAGTAGTCTCTTTTTCCAAAACGATAGAATTACCTGGTGATAAATAACCTCGTCTAGGAGAGGGAATTTTTGGCTTTGCAGAACAATGGTTGACCTCACCAAACAGAGTAAAATCTACAAGTGTCAATCTGCATTTATGGCGGTGAAAGGGTTAATGGGGACCTAGATGTTGTTAATTTTGCCGATTGTCAATATGTAGATTATATCGGCTAGTCTGTGTGTGTTGATTTCACCGATAGCCTCTTTCTTCTCTTGTAAGTTATTCACGCAATTTTTTTGATTTTCACTCCGCTTTTCTTTGAGAAATTCAAGCGGAGAAGCGAAAGCCGCCGGTGTGCTAGGTGAGAGGGAAAACAAAGCTGAAAAGCCTATTCAAATCGTCGTGTCATTTAACAACAACACCGGAAAATAACTGGGTGAAACACGAAAATAAAGAGGTGTTAATGGAAGCGTGCTTGAATTTCGACGAATTATCCCCAAATTCAGCAAGTTATGACGCTGATGAATAATAAAGCAGTCTCTCTTTCCAAAACGATACAATTACCTGGTGATAAATAACTTAGTCTAAGAGAGTGAATTTTTGGCTTCGCAGAAACAATGGTCAACCTCAGAGAGTTGGACGATTGGACGTTTGTGTTGAATTCGCACATTTCTTGTCCAACGAGTGCTTTCTTCGAACCGCAAAATGAAAGCTAAAATTTTACTAGAGTGCTTAAGCCTAATCATTTAAAGGAGCGCTTACACTTTTGACATATGGCTATAATGAACTGTCACCGCGGTGCGCAATCCCGTAGTCGATGAATGAAAATTGTGCAAGGGCGATCTCATGAAAACTGTTGTTAACCGAACCGCAAAATGAAAGCAAAAAGTTTACGAGAGTGCTTAGGCCTAATCACTGAAACGAGCGCTTAGGCTTAATCAGGAAGCGAGTGGTATCATGTTCGTGCAGTTAACCGAACCGTAGAATGAAAGTTAAATAACCGAATTGTAAAATAATTTGATCAACGCGCTATAAGAACGAGAGATACATATCGTCAGGGAGATTGATCACGCTTTAAGAAACATCATTGTTTGTGCTCGATCATCGTGCTTTATGAACGAGAAATACATATACATCAATGTCCCTCGCTTTTTTTGTTTGGCGCCTCAGACGGGAGAAATACTGCATATCCACTAAGGTCGGCGTCTCCAATGCGTATCTGCGTACCCGCGTATCCACCCAATTTAGTGTAAAGCTTTTACGTGGCAGGGTATTCGGTGAAGCCGTTGATTTCAGCGATAGGCTTTTTTTTTCTCTTGTGATTTATTCACCCATTTTTTTATTTTCACTTCACGTTTCTTTTATGTCTGGGAGAAGCGGAAGCCGCGAGTGTGTTAGATGAGAGGGAAAGCAAAGCTGAAAAGCCTTTTCAAATTGTCATGTCATTTAACAGGCGCACCGGAAAATAAGTGGGTGAAAGACGAAAATAAACAAGTCTGTTGGAAGCGTGCTTGAATTGCGACAAATGAGCCCCAAAATCAGCAAGAATTTGTGACGCTGATGAATGAAAATGGTTTAAGGGCATTCGTGAAAAGTGTAGTTAACGGAACCGTAAAATGACAGCTGTAAGTGCCGAATTGGGCGAAATCGGCAAGGTGCACCCGCGTGGTAGAAATACCAATGGATCAAGTAATGTGACGAAGTTGGTAAAACATCGCCAAAATGGCCGATTTTGTCCAAACGGCAATGTTCACCCAAGAGATATAAATACCAATGGATGAACTAATTTGACGAAATTGGCAAAACATCGGCAAAATTGCAAAATTTGTCAAAATCGCCAAAATCGCCAAAATCGCCAATGTTCACCCGCGTGGTGTGAATACCAATGGATGAACTAATTTGACGAAATTGGCAAAACATCGCCAAAATTGCCGAATTTGTCAAAATCGACAAAATCGCCAGAATTGCCAATGTTTACCCGCGTGGTGTCAATACCAATGGATGAACTAATTTGACGAAATTGGCAAAATATCGCCAAAATCGCTAATTTTGCCAAGATTGTCAATCGTGCAGCTCTTTCGCCAAATCTGCCATTTTTGTCATTGTGTGCATTTCTGGAGATAAGTGTCATTTTCCCAAACAGCGGCTGGTAATCGAGCCTACATGTAATCGCTACCGAACGAACATAGTGTCAGATAGTTTCACAAAACAAAGTGAGAAATGTTCGTACCTCAAGTAAGAAATGACGGTACCACAACGTAACATTCAAAGGGTTTCATCGTCACACAACCATTATCGACGGATTTTGCAAACTGATTTCTTTAGAGGAAATTGTGCTATTTTAATTTAGCATGTACGCAATTACAAATTCACGAACTGTACTGAGGTAAGGTGCGGTGCCATTTAGAAGCAAGGATGGCTTCTATTCTATCATTCACAATCGCAATTATTTTGCTGTATCATTTACAGAAACACGTTCAAATAATTAAATTTAGAATTTAATAGTTCAAATGTAGGTGCAGTTTGAAGCGGTTTTCAGTGATTAACCCTTTCTTTCGAGCTTGCCAGTAAGTACAACAATTTTAATTGAAGCATCTTGAAAATCTTCTTCTCCTTGCAGTTTTGAGGTCTATGCCGCTACTTGTCACTACTTTTTCGACTATAATATTCCCAAAAGTTTGCGCATGCTGCGCTTTGATATTTTCCTGGGCGGTCCTTTTCTTTCAGGTTTCAATGACCTTCCTGTACATGCAGAATGATTCCTACCTCTACACAATCTCGCTACGGTAGACTTCCATCAGCCACATTCACATGCAATTCTTCCGAAAGTTAACTTCTGATATTATCTGAGGCGCACGTTAGCATCAGTTGGTGCATTTTTTTCTGTAAATAATCATCTTCTCCTTTGTGACGTCTAAAAACCTCGTAGGAAAACACCTTTTTGGCGTGGCGAACACAAAATTTCTGTCTAAAACTTTTCTCAACGTTTGCAACATACGCGCGCGTCATTTTTTCGCATTTTTTGCATGAGCGAAGTACAGGCCTCTTTCTACGTTAATCAGTGCAGAATACATTTGTTAACAATTATCCTTCATAAATAGAGCATCATCGTCCAGTTTTTCTTGCTGTTTGCAAACATTTGTAAAACAACTCCTTTTCAGACAATGCTGGTCACAAGTGTTGGGACAGTTCACAGCAGATGAATTCACAGACAGCCTCTCTTAATTAAGACCAAGACCGTTTAAACACGCCTGTGCCCCCTCCCCCATGTCAATGTTGATGAAAATCTTAAAGGAAAAAACCTTGACAATAGCTTCAGAATAGCCACGTTTAAAGAAATGTTCGCCTCCAAGAACGGTGTTCTTCAACTAAAGTGACGAAAAGATATTCACGTCTTATTCCAATAATAATGATTTTTCAGTAATTACGCTCGGTTCCAAAACAACTGTCTAACCACTTTCTATTTTGCCTTTTTTCCTTTTTAACCACATCCGACCTGGTCGTCAGAATAGCTTCACTTCCATTAAACATTTCTATGGGGGGGGGGGGGGTGTACACGGGAGGTGTCCCAACACTCTATGGCCAGGATTGTAGGTCAAATTGGTGATCCTCGTTTTACCTAAGTTGAATATGCACTCTACCTAGTTTAAAGAAGTAGCTATCTATCCCCCAAACCGTCTTCCCTCAAGCTCTGCCTTGCGCATCTCAACACATCTTCCTAATGTTTTGTATCATCTTATCGGTTTCTGTGTTCATACACTCATCATTTAAGTCTCAACATTACAACATAGTAAGGGAAGAGAGAACTGTACTATGCACTTATCGGTACTAGAACTTACTTTTGTATAGGAGACTTCACTTTTTATAGACATCTCGTTTGTTATTTAAATTTTGCCAACCACAGAACAAAAAAATCCTTTGTATCAAAAGCCAATATATCTCTGGTTGACACATTAATGACAATAGGTGACGTAACGGTGAGTATCGCTATAATACGTCATAATAAGTCAATTGATATCCACGTATAATATCCAAACCTAATCCTAATCTGACTCTTTTTTTTTTTCTTTAGGCTTCCTTTAGGCTCTAAAAAAGTTTCTTCGATTCACCTGAGTGCGTATTCAACCTAGGTAAAATGAGGATCACCAATCATAGACAGGGAAAAATTTCTAGTAAGCCTGGTGTTTTAAACAAATGTCGACAAACTCAAGGGAGAGTTCCTAAACATGCTTTTTTAGATGAAAATTACAATTACGTGCTGAACACGAAAATAATGTTTACCAAGCTTGATTTTGAGTTTTAACTGAAAAATCAGTTTTAACTGATAAGAAACGGAATTCAGCGATTCATGTTGGAATAATGTTATTGCAATCGAATCGAGTATGAACTTAAAAAAATAAGATAAGGCACTGAGAATTTAATAGTAAGAGAATCACAAAGTTTTTTATCGGGAATTGTTTCATTTAAAATTCTCAATTTTAAATTAAGAGCATTTGCTGTTAAATTACATTTCCTACACCGGAAGCCTAGTCAGATAGTTAAAGTTGCCTGGCCGCTAATACTCAAGCTAGTTGTCTGTGTGACTATGGCAGATTTTGTCACAGATCACACAGTTAAAAATAATGGAAGAACGAATGAGTTTTAAAAGATCTGCCCCTAGTCTGTTCCACACTCACGATGGGGTGTTGCGTGCCATGCGCAAATGACGCAGCTTCCAGAATAAGTGCATACCGAGTTTGACAAGGGTAACCGGGCCGTGAAAGGCTAGTCGCGAAGATTTTATCAGGTCGATCGCGATCAAGGTCATGAGTGACGTATTGGTACCGGGAAGAGAGGAAGAGAAATGGCTGGCATTACAAGGATGACAGCAGCGTTCTGGAGATAGACTCTCTCGTGTGCCCTTCGGGCACACATTACTGAATTAACAAGAAAGACGTACCATCTTCTTGTTACTACGAATGATTAGATAAGATGCAACGAGTCTGACCCGTCAAGGAAACTGCGGGATAATGCCGTCGAGAGGAAAGTGATTGAGCTACTGCGCCACGCAGATATTTTCAATGTCAATGAACAAACAACATTCCCTGAAATGTTGCAGAATATGTTTACCAAAGACATCGCAACAACACAGATAGAAGAGTCCTCAGCTACGGACTAATTTTTGTTCCCCTTGCTATCGTTAATTCCAATAATCAGCTGCACAGTGGAAATACGTAAACGAAAATCCCTATTATACGTCTTAAGATAACTTTAAGTTCATTTATGTACTGTTCAACCGTGTGCACTTCTCCCAGCGTGATCAGGCCGGGAAAATCGTAATTTTCAATAGTCACGGGAACTAAAAAATCACGTAATTACCATGCAGTACCCACCAAACACATTACAGACATGCTACCTATATTACTTGTGGATTTAAATGAATTGTAAACCTTTTTAGAGTGTTCTGTAACGTGACACAACATGTAGCCTCGCTTTTGTCTTTAAATACGTATGGTTATGTAATTGGCTGATTTGAAGGTCATAATGGCATATTCAAGCTTGGTGAGGAATTGTTCGTGTTCAGGGCATAATTTTCATGAGGAAAAGTGTGTTTATCAACTTTTCCTTGAACTTGCCTTCACAAATTCACTTTTGGGAAAGTTATCCCAGTCTATCATTAATTAACCTATTTTTTTTTTTTTAAGTAAAAATGGATTTAACCTGAGAACGTACTTTAGCGGCAACATACCCAGACCCAACAATAGAGCTAGAGAAGCCGCTGAACATAGCAAGATACCCACATTTTGCGGTTCATAACGTTTCTTTATCTTTAGTATAATGAACCTCTTGTAAAAGGCTAATTGCGTATGTATTCATTTTTAACCATCGAAAGATTTCGTTTTAGAAATATCCCTTACATTCAAAGAACAAATTATTAATTCATGCGTTGAGTAAGTCGTTAAAGGAAAGGTGTGCCAAAGTGGATTTCATATGCAAAGAAAAAACGAAGCATCCTACAGACGTGAATAAGAATGAGAACGCTAGCCAGAAAAACAGACACTAAAACATAAAAAAAAAGCCACAAACTGAGATACAGCGCAAAACACAGCAAAACATAAAAAAAAAACCCCACTGGATGGGGAGTACATAGTAATGCGGAGGGATGGGAAAGCCAAACAACTATATACAAAACAACCGAAAGCCAATTAAAAGTGAAATGGAAATAATGAAGAACATATATAAGAACCTATCATTAGTGGATTAAATTAAACGTAGACGAAATTTTTTGGTCCTTGCCAGTGACCAGCCTTCTAACCACAACCTTTGCGTCAATCCCATTTTCTCTTGCTAAGAAAAAAGCTTACATTAGAACCCTTCGCTCCATATTACAGCTTGTGCATAGCCTTGAGTAACATATGCATCCTTTGATGTCTTCAGAAGGTTTTTAACTCTAAGAGTTTAAGAGTTATTAGTAATGCCAAAGTCATACGAATGTTGGCTGTAATACACCATTGTGTAGATTTTTTAGATACATAGGCTTATTCAAAGATACGTCTAATTTCACTTTTTCTTTTCACGTCCTTGAATCTTGAGCGATGAACTAGTAAGCACCTTTCGTGAGAGGAAATTAAAATGTCAACGTTTGACGAAAAAAGCTCTTCTTTAATTTGTATATGCTGATGTCCGATCTCACCCATCGATCACTTGCTTGTAAAGCGCATTTGAATATGTTAACAGAAAATGCGCTATGTAAATTCATTACCATTACCATAGTCTTGTTGATTTGATAAAAGTGCTATAATTGACAAAAGCTTCTTAACTAAACCTGTTCTGTAACTGGAAGTTTCCTCATGCTAAATTAAAAGGATTTTGCATTGTTCACTTTTGCCTACATTGCAGGAGTTAGTTTACGTGTAATTATATTCTAGTATCTTACCGTCAGGACAAGACTTGCATTCAAAAACACTTTTTCCAGGTGCTTTATTTTTGTGGACGAAAGTGCCATTTGGACACCTCCGGCAACTGCCGCTGACAAAAGCCATAGTGTCTGAGTAATAACCACCTGTGGAGCATACAAAATATATCATGGTATATATACCCTTTCGTATAGAGTAATATACGTAATGAGAGAACAAAGCAACATAAAAACATACTGCTACTTCTAAATAACTACTATTGATAATAATAATAATAATAATAATAATAATAATAATAATAATAATAATAATAAAGGTATCATCATTACCATTATCATTGCTCTTACGATCAATACCTTAATACAAATTATTAGCGAAATAAGATCCTGAAAGACGGCACTAATACAACGTGAAGTATCTGGAATCAGTATCAAGAGAAAGTGGACTGCCCATTGTCTCAGGATCTGCGAAACTCGCCAACATAGAGTACATACAAAAGCATAACAAATAATACGGCGACCTCTTTCATAATGCAGACCACATAAAATTTTCTTCTGTTTTAATGTTAATTAGCCTTTCTAGCCTCGCTACGACGAGCAAATTTCAAAGGATATTTGTTTCAAAATGAGGGGAGGTAGTCGCCATTTATGAAAGTGGTCTGTATCTCCATCGGGTGATCTGAAAGCACTACAACATCAAGGTGCAAATCAAATATTGCACACATTTACCACTAACAGTGACCAAAAACGAAGTAGCCCCTATATTCTGGGACATACCGATACCGGTAAAAGTTGAGAAAATGTGGGAACATCTGAATAGAAGAGATTCAGGAGATCGTTCTCCCTGGAACTGCTCATACACTAGAAAAGCTGTAACAACAAAATGGTATGACCACAAACCAGAAACACTGAGGATGGCTGATTAATCCCTTAATGTGTGGCATTTACGTGGGACTCCCTAAGGGCAAGTTTTTCTATGTGATAACGCTGGATCAACACGTGATTTACAAGCGGACAAGGGTAATTGATGTAAAGAAAGAAAATCCCGCTCAGGGCAATTACAGTTTTTCCCAGAAGTTGTCCAGTGTTGAGTTTCCTGTAACTTTCTTTCAATTTATCCTCAACTTGGACTGTGAATCCATTTGCGATCCTCCTGGGGGTCATACCCTGGTGGTGTAGTGGTTATCACACCCAACTAGTAACAGGGGAACGTGGGTTCAAATCTCGCTCAGGGAAAATTTTCTGATATGTGGAGGTAGGGTGGAGGTAGGGTCAACCTTGGCGTAAAGTGCTGAATGCTGTGGTAGCAGACCTAAGTATACATAAGTTAAAGGATTTTTAAATCCTTTAACTTATGTGTATGTCGATTCTCTTTGACTCTGAGTTTCGCGCCTAAGCGCTCGTCAGACAGGACTAGTCTGTACTTGGGTGGCAAATTCTCACACACAAAAAAAGTCGACCTTTGCCTCTCCAAGAATTTCCGAGCAACTATATCCAGCCGCGCATCAGGGGTGGTGTCGGCTTCCCTATTCAACTCTTCTCCTGTGTTCGATTTCAACATCCCTGCACACCATGCGAAGCCGTTCCGCCTCCAGATCCCTCAGTTTATCATAGTGTTGGATGATAAATCCACCCCGCTTTGATATCATAGCGTGATCCACATTGAAAAAGTCCCCACAAAAACACAAACAGAGGGCGTATCAAGAACTTCCCAGTGATACTTGAGTCTCACAGCGTCTCGAAGCTCACTCTTGTTTAAATCAAAATTCATATCTCTAACTGGCAAAACAGTAAGCTAACTGAAGCACCTTTCTGAGTGGCAAGGTCCTCAGCTCTCAAAGTTTTTTTTTTCAGAAATCGAGCCCTTGACCTCATCCAGTTTTTCCTTGAGATACTGACTCTTCACTTTACGCATCTCCCATTGCACAGCGTGTATTTCATTTTCATCAGGTAGCTCATGCGCCTGTGATTCTATTTGTTGTGTTAACGGACCACAGATAGTAGCTGAAGCTGCATATTCTAAGGCTGCTACTTGCTTGACTCGGATTTACTAGGCCCATGCCTCCCACCCATTCTCACTGGCA
>NC_090887.1:30070558-30073058 GCF_036669925.1 Montipora capricornis | reverse complement strand
CCTCTCACAACTGTTTCATAACCTCCATATAGCCCTTTTTCGTACCATTTTCATTACATGGTGGAGTGTCTGATCCTACGAGCTCCTTCGCTCTTTTCTTGAATTCGAGTAAATCCCAGTTCATTTGTTCAGTCCATTTAAGTTTCGCTAGTGATTTCGTAGACATCTCGTTCGCTAGAATTTCTCAGTTCTTTCGTCCATTTGACTACAGATCTTTTTGTACTCTTCTATGATGACAGTGTGTCGCTTTCTCTCCTCTTCAGCTTGTTCGATATTGACTTTCTCACGAATAATATTAATAATAATGATGATGATGATGCTGATGATGATGATGATAATGATGATGATTATGACGTCGATGATGACAATAATAATAATAATAATAATAATAAGTTTACCATTGTGGTTAGTGATTTGCACAAGTGGATGTTAGGATTTGGAGCGCCTTGTATAGTTTCTACAGGAGTTCTGTTACTCAGAAGAGGAGATCGGGAGGAATTGATGGCTTCTTCAAATCATGAGTATACAGCTTACAGTAAACCAATCCCCAAACTACCGGAAATAAGATCAGACCTGAGGGAAATTGAGGATAATAATTACTCGTATGAGAAACTTTATATTGCGCCATTAATCTCGCGCTTTAAATCGGTTATTGGTATTTGATTTTTGTGACGTTATTTAACACACTAACCACAAGGAAATTAATCTATGAATGAGCCAACTTAATGCGTGATACTTATCTAAGCTTACCTGCCGGGCAGACTATGCACCGAGAACTGGTGTCAGAAATATTAACAAAAGTACCAAGCGGACACGGAAGAAGCTTGAGGTCACTGTTATTATAATGATTGCCAAATCCAGTCTCATAAAACACCTTGCGCAGCCACCATTCCAAAAGAAAATGTCCAGATGTGATGTCTATAAATTCGGAGTCATTCGTCTCCACACCCCTGAAATTCAAAATGGAAGAGACAATAAAATTTTCAAGTAACACTAAAGCTCCTTTGGAAACCTGAACCTACCAATATTGTCACTGTGTTTGACGGTGGAAAAAATATATATATTTGTTGTCATTGTCTTGGAAGCCACTCATTTTAACGAAGCCTGATTGAAATCGTGAATTTGATAAATCATTTTACCTTCAAAACTTTCTATAATTCTTTTTCTTAGAGTAAATAACTGCTTTCCCCTTTGTGTTAGTGATACTGTTTGCCCATATATTCTTTGATTTGCCAAAATTGAAATGACTTGGAGCGCGTTGTTTCAAGGCACGGCTAAAGTCTGTTTATATTATCGACTCAAGTTTAACACTTGAAAATGAGAAAACAATAACTTAAATGTAACAGTGATGAGGACAAATAAGACTTTATAGTAACCCCAAGTCAAGCAACTTAGGACTTAAGTTCGCATATTTTCTCGACTTTATCGTTTGCACTCAAGTTCTTGAAATGTTTCTTATAAGGCGCGGATCCAGGGAGGTGAAATGGGTGAATTTTCAATCCCCTTTTTCTGAGCCCTCCTTCGTGCACAGACCTCAAACAACTCAACCAGCCTTTGGTTCTATTACATTATTACAAAAATTCCCCCCCCCCCTTCCCTCCCCCCATTTCAAAATCCTGGATCCGCGCCTGCCTATCTACCTAAAGAAGTAGCTTACCAAAATTTAAGACCATTTCCCAAAAATATCCTAGTAATACGTCCTAGGATAACTCTAATCTTGCGCTGAGTTGCTGTATGTCTCTCATTCTCAATTCAGACTGAGGTTATGTTTAATTTTAATCGATAATGACAATTTAATTTTTTCTCTATCACTAATCTTGTCACTCAGTTATAGTCCCTAAGTGTGATGAATGGATATCAGTGACGAATGATCCAATAAAATAGATTTAAGGCAACCATCATAAGAACAGGAAAAGAAGAAAGAAAGAGTCTTGATTTACTCACAGTAGCATTTTAAGGTAGCAGTTCGTGGGGGGTTATGCATTTTTGTAAGAGACCCAAATGGAAGGAGTCATTTAGTCAGCTTTTTACTAAGAGCCAATGATGGAGTTGAACTCGGGACCACCAAGGACAATTTTATTTTGTGGTTAGATTGGGATGTTAGCCCGGAACATCCAAATGCACTGGATCATGCTGCCTCAGGTGCTTCAGCAGAGCATTATTTTGTGGGTTAGCCCAAGTGCTTTGTTACGAGTGAGATCCATTGATAACTTTGTCTGAAACCATCTGGCAGCAAGTAGTAGTAGTAGTAGTAGTAGTAGTAGTAGTAGTAGTAGTAGCAGTAGCAGTAGCAGTAGCAGTAGCAGTAGCAGTAGCAGCAGCAGTAGTAGTAGTAGTAGTAGTAGTAGCAGCAGTAGCAGTAGTAGCAGCAGTAGTAGCAGTAGCAGCAGTAGTAGCAGTAGCAGTAGTAGTAGTAGTAGTAGTAGCAGCAGTAGCAGTAGTAGCTTTAGTAGTAGTAGTAGCAGTAGTAGCAGTATTAGTAGTAGTAGTAGTAGTAGTA
>NC_090887.1:30050558-30068058 GCF_036669925.1 Montipora capricornis | reverse complement strand
ACCATTGCAAGTTGTGAGAGTGCATACCAAACACACGATGGCTACCATACATGTAGGTCGTAGGTGGGTGAAATTAAGACAACTCACATGTTTTTTTTTGTTACATTTAGGTCTGTCATAGGCACTTTTTTCGTTTCATTTAGGCCTCCTGTGTATTTAAGTCAGGTGTAAACATCCTGTGTCAAGCATGTCGTAGGACTGTGTGCATAAGCTATAGTTTAAGCGTTCTGTTTCACTCCCGTTAACAAAAGACTCAAAGGGAACCTCCACTAAAAAAAAAAAAAGATGACTTTATACCATAGGATATATTGTTTACAATGAAAATTATTTGAACTTTTTTCAATGAAAAGGAATTGCATTTCAGAATCACCTGTTCACCGCCATCATAGTTAATAGAGGGGAATGGTTTGGAAGCTCGGCAAACATCAAAGGAGCAAACAAAGATGCCAATATTTAGGTTGCGCTCATACACCATGAATGAGTTACGTAACCAACACGTTTCTATTGGTTAGTTCCTCAGTATGGAGTAAACAACTATTGTGTTTGTGCACGGTCAAGGCCATGAAAAAGAACAAAAACATACAACAAAGAAATTTTGTCGGGTTTCATAACCATTCCCCTCTATTGACTATGCCGCCATCTAGAATAATTTTGAATTGCAACGGTTGCCCTATTGTTTTAAAACAAAAGCTCTTTGTGCCAGAACAAAAAGGGCTTATTCAAGATGGTGCCCAGGAAAATTAGTTTGAAAGTGAAAATAAACGATTCAAAACATCATTGTTTTCCGATTAAAAAAAAAAAAAAAAAACTTGCTGCGCAAGTTCGATTACAAATATTTTTTTCGGTTCATGGTAAATCCGTAGTTGGAGTTGAGGTTCCCTTTAAGATAAACTTAAATAGAGTATATTAACAAACAGCATGATTACATGGTGTCCTCTACCGAAAATGTAAATAAATCCGCTCACATTTTATCTAAAAAAAATGAAAGCTATTCTTTTTCTCTCTGTTTGAGATGCCATAGATACAGGTAACCCTTAAGTGTTCCGAACTCCGCAGCGTAACATTGTGTGCCTGTGGCAGATGAATCCGCTTGACTTTTGACTATTCTAAGACGGAATTTCGGTATTCTACACAATTTTGATCAAAAGAATTCACCACCAAAAAGTGTCGTTGAATCGTCCATTTTAATTCTATGAAAAGAGATTAACATAAAACCCATGGAAACGGTCGAAAAATTAGGTATGACTTCAAATTATAACAACAAGCTTGTTTGCAAGTAATTACCCAAAACGGGGTTTGCATTAATACATACATAACAGGTGTGACATTCCTGGTGTTGTTGACAAACGATCCAAGATTGAATTTTCTTAGCTTCGTCCTCATCATGAATCTGTAGAAGACATAAGTACTTTACTAGTGAAGCTCTGTCTAAAATTTTAAACTTGTGAACTGGTTTGGATTTACTGTAGCATTGAAAAAACCTTATCCGCGATATCCATCGTTTTGTCCCACAACTGGGGTTACAAACTGTCTTCGAATTTATGAAAACTCCCTAATTGGTTAATAAAATGTAAAGATAGACAGATACACCGGTCAAAGGCGAAACAATAAATATTATACTCCGCGTCCCCACATAGTATTCTCACACCTCCACACCTCCACACCTCCACACCGGGAATTCAGTGCCCTACTCTTTTCGTTTACTGTGTGGGTTGTTTAACTTCGCCCAGATTTTATGAACAAGAGTTGTGAGGCGCGCAGGGCCTGCGGTTACAGTATTTATAGTCGAGAAGGCTGAAGTTCTATTCATTAGCAAATGTATCTAAAAAGGCAGCATTTTCTTATCAGTTATTCACTCTCAAATGCTTTTGTTCTTACTTGAAAAATCGTGTTCAAATCTGTTTAGTAAACTGCAATAAACCATTTGAGCGAATTCTCCAATGCGGTGTTCCACAAAGAACTATCTCAGGACCTCTTTAATTTGTTTCTGTTATATATTAACGATCTGCATGCCCAAGTGCGTACCTCATTCCCAGCCAAGGATATACGCTGATGATACCAATATCGCTTTCGCGAGCAATAATGTCGAAGAGATAAATAAATTGTATGAATTCAGATTTAGAGGAAATTCCATAAGGATAATCGCTAATAAACTTACTTTAAATACGACGAAAACAGAATTCCTGTTATTTTTCCAATGTAACCGAGAATCTTGCAATCAAAATAAACCAAATTCCTGTAGAACAAGTTGCCGCTACGAAATCTCTTGGTTTGTATATTGATCAGAATTTAAATTGGGAATTTCATATTTCAGAAATCTCAAAAAAGATTGCCCCTGGCATAAGCGCCTTTAGCAAACATGGTAAATGCCACATTTGCTACCATAATTGCACACCAGTGTGAATATAGTAGCAAATGTGGCATTTACCATGTTTGCTACAGGTTTGCTCTAGAGTAAATATATGTTTGCATAATATTTGCGCTGTGCAAATTTGGTGTAAATCCATTTTTTCGTGCAGTGAATTTAATTTAATTTAACAAATCTTGTTCCACGTGAGATACTCCTTACTGCTTATTATTCATAAACTAGCCTTATTTCGATCATCGTAGTGAAGTGTGGTGGGTCTTGTTCAAAGGAGCTCTCACAAAAATTACAAAAGTTGCAGAATCGTGCCGCACGTATGACAACTTTCTCAAATTATGTGAGTAATACTAATCAACTGTTTTGTGTTTTAAATTGGAACAAACTTAATAATTAACGCGATGTTAAAAAAGCGATCATGATGTGCAAAGCTGTAAACAATTAAACACCGGGTTATCTTAGGTTTCGGTTTACTCCGCGTCTTGACGTTTTGAATTATAATCTCAGAAATGTTGAATATACGCTGTTTTTACTGGCGCAGAACTAAGGGGAGGAAGCAGTGGGTGTACAACCAAAAGATAGCCATCCCACTTAGGTGAGTTTCACGTAAAGGCAAGCTATGTCTTAACCCTCCTAGCAGAGTAACTCGGTCCGGCAGTGGATCGCTCCCTACATGTAACCTCAGGTGTGCAGACACATGAAACAGCATGTAATCTTCTACGACTTACATTCTTAGGCTTTGATTTGAGATAGTGAACATCAACTGTCCGGTTGTGTTGATTGGGTTGTCAGAGAGCATTCTGTTGGGGAACAAAAAATAATCAAGCAAGTCACGGTAGTTTTTTTCAGAGATTTAAAATCACACGAGTAACAAGGAATCTAAAAATAAAGCAAAGGTGACACACAATTGAACGTTTCGTTATTTGACGCACGCGAGGTCGCATAGACCACTTTCATAAAGGGCGACCACTTAGACCTACTGCCCTAATTTAAAAAATACATATATATTCTTTTGAAATTTCCTCGTCGTTGTGAGGCTTGTTAGCATTAGAAAAAATATATATATATTTGTCTGCTATTATGAAAGAGGTCTCTACGGCAGTCGCTTCCAGCCCGCTTTAAGTCACTGACGTACACAAGTCGAAGATCAGGTACAGTCCTTCAGGTCCCATCGGGTATTGTTTTAAGTTCGTTTTTATTCAGTAATCTAAAACAGAACAACAAATTGAATCTTGAAACATTTTCTTATACACATTACGTTTGAAAGGAATATTCTTTCGGCAAGCGAGGTCTTTCAAGGGAGAGGAAGTATATTATTTTGGAGGAAAAAAAAGAATAATAAAATTATAACTTTGCTGGTAAAACCCTGATGAAAAAGGCAGTGCCTTTCGAAATATTGGCTTTTTTTCAATATATTCCTTCATTGTTATATCAGCCTTGCTCTTTTTAGCTTTTTATGATACAATTAGTTTTAAGCCAATCAAGCAGTTCAGCTGATACCTTGGATAGCTAAAACGGTGTAGTATGGTCAAATCATAGTGGCTTGTGACTTGTGATTTAAAAAAAAATTGTTTCAGTGGTCTTTCTTACAAATAATTAACATTTTCAAGCTTGGCAAAAATTCCATTAGTCAAAATAGGTATTTAGTTATTAAAGATTCAATCACCAATAGGTGTAGGCTTTCAAAACGAAATTAGATAACTTCATGGTAAAAATTTATTACTCTGGATTTTGAAAGTTTATTTCCAGCTCTTGGTGTAAATAACAGAGAGGGCATTGAGCTCATAGCAGTGTGGTTTTGAAACATTTCCTGCTTGAGCCATCAATCGATGAATATGTTTAATTATTAAATTCTCAACCTCGGATAATGCATTTCGCGTGCTCTGATTGGTTCACTCGATCTAGGTTATCAGCTCATATACCTTGGTTTGACCTTATATGGTAAATGATTGCGTTAAGCGTTGCTAAATTAAAAATGTTTTCGTCGGAATGCCAAATTTCTCTTTGAATAAAGCCAAAAAGGAGGAAGAAAACTTTTTTGTGGAAAGTTTGGATCAATTCCGACGTTTAGAAGTACGCGAAAAGGCAAGAAATGTTTTTGTGATGAGCCTGCGGCTGTCTGACAACAAGGTATTACACAACATCGCATCAGTTCTCATCAAGTTTTTTTCGATTTCGCTCGGATTTGCTCGCTTTTTCCGCTCGTATTTTGTACTTCCAAATTTTTGGAGTTGAAGGAATTTAATAAAACAATTATTCCATTCGCGCTTGTTGGATATGAGACTGGTTATAGCCAACTCGGCGCTACGCGCCTCGTTGGCTATTTACCATCTCATATCCAACGCGCGCTCGTGGAATAATTGTTAAGTAATCGCATGGGTCGAGTATAATTAGAGATTAATATCACTTGTATTTTCAGGAGTTGCAGAGATTGACCAAGTCGCGCAACGTACGACAAGGGCAATTTTTGCAACTGCTGAAAATACAAGTGATATTAATTCTTTAATTTTATGAGGAAACTTGCGATTACTAGTTTATAGTATTAAAGGAAAAATTCTCTTTTATGAAGAACGTCTGCTAAAACGCACGCTGTTGCGCAATTTCGTAAGAAGCCATTTCAGTGTTCAGTTTGACGCAAACTGAACACTGTAAAATGCTCTAATTTTATTGCAGCATTGCAAAAACAAAAAAACAACAAACCAAAAAAAAAAAAAAAAAGAAAAGAAAAGAAAAAAGACTAAGTAAATGAAAATAAGAAAAGTAATTTTGCCCCGGCAATTACCGAAATTTGACAAAAAAAATACCCTCTGTCTCACAGCCAATCAGCATTTCGTAATTCAAGAAATTTATAAAGAAATAAATTGATACAAAGATAAAGGAGAGATCCCTTAAAAATTCGAAGACTAAATTGATTGTTCAAGAACTATGTCAGGTTGCATTAACGGTGGACCGTGTTGCGGATTCCGGCAAAATGCAAGGAAACCACATAAATTATGCAATTCCTTACATTATGCAAACGACTGCACTTTGTGCATGTGGTGAGAGCCCGGTGCCAGGACATTGAATAGTGTGAAGAAAAGCTTCGGTTTTACAATATCCGCGGGAACGAGTTTCGCAATCAAGTTTCCTTTGTTCCTTAGACCTTTCTCCTGGATCTTTGGGCGGGAGTTAATGGTCTTGAAGACGAACTAAACCAACGTTTTCAGCAAATAGAAGTGAAAGCTATTCATAGGGCCACAGACATGATATAGTTTTGCCGTCTCTAGAGTATTGAAAAGCAGGTTAGTGGTGGCATAGCTGTCATTAACCGTGGTTGATCCAAATAAAGCATTTCAGTGTGCGACAAAGGAAAAGAAGCTCACCTTTTCCTAGAAAATAAAATGAGGAACGCGCCAACGTTGCGATAGATCCACGACAAGAGCCCACAAAACAAATACAAAAAGCGTAACTTTGGTTTCCCCAGAGACTGTTAGAGCGGAGAAAATATCTGAATTTTGAATGAAGAAACTTTTCCTGTGCTTCCAAATCAATTGACATATGTCAAATAACAAAGTTCAAAGATGTAGGGCAACAATCACATGTCACGCCATGCATCTTTCAAATTCTCCGATAAAGCCCCATCAAACAAGCCTGTCGTCACGCCCAGCAAGCTTGCGCGAAGAATGTTGACATATTTCCCAGAAAACACGGTAAAAATCGACTGCAATCGCTGACAATGGAAACACCTTACCACTCAGGACTTTTCCTTTTCGTAAATCAAGCAACTGTTTGAAAGAACCCATGCCAGCAAGGAAATGTCAGTACATAAATTTTCCAGCCAGCAACAAAACGCTTTGGGAGCAAATAATCTGCATATATGTTCTTGGTTTTCACGTGACGTCTGAAAAAACTACGATTAAAACTTTTGAGTTTTTACCTTTGTCGGGTGAAAGACATTTTAAAGATATATCTCCTGACCTGTTTTCAGCTCGGTGGCATGCTTTGTTTTGAAAATAAAGCAGTTTGAATTTCAATTTTTTTTTTACAATGCGTGACACCTGGATTGCTTCTGAGAAACATGTCACGTACAGGAAAATATCGATTCGCCTTGTGTTTTCGAGTTCTGAATAATCAATATGACAAGAAAAGTGTCTACGCGTATGTTTTGAAGTTTAGCAGAGCGAAGAAGTGTTTTGGGAGAGCCAAAGTAAACTCCAGATGTTTCCACTGGTTTTCGGCCTCCATGTTGGTGTCCCTCTGACGGACACCAGCATTTTGAGTGGTACCCTTTGCCGAATAACTCGAATTTAGAATATCGCACAGCCCTAAAACTTTGACACGTTGTTTATTACCATTCTACAATATCTCAATTTCGTGACTTTATTTATTGGATGGCAAGCGATTTTTTTTTTTTTTTGCGTGATACTTACGATCTATTTTCCCATTCATTATTCCCTCATAAACGTTCTCATTCAGCCCTTTTCCCACCGATAGCCAGCATCGAATATTCTCACCGTTTTTCCCTGGGTTAAGAGGGGTGGCTCTTGACTACCAAACTATTGTTATAGACGCCTTCAAATGATCATTTCTCCGGAGTACCTTAAGTCTAAAGTTACCAGATTTTGCCAAGTGTGTTCTGGTTTGACTTACAGCCATATTTAATGAATCACGTGACCAAAACAGAAAATTCCTAAAAACTCAGGGGGTTAACTATGTTTTTCACAAATTTTTAACGCAACAGTACGAGAACAATCTAAAACAAAATCTCTCTTGCATGGATTTACAAAAAGTTATTTCTAAAAAAAATTATAACGTCATAAGCCCCTCCTTTGATACACTTTTCATAATATCAGTTCTATTTTTTGTCCAAATAGAAATTCCATTCCACAGTTTACAAAAAATGATTGGACGTTTCCCATCCGGTGAAAAATAACCGCCTTTTCCTCTCGTTTCCTGAGAGTTTTTTTCAGTGAAACGCCCGGCAGAGGATTGGTACTAGTTGCACATGCGCCTTCTGATTCAAGTGATGTCAGGTTTCCATTGTTAAAGTTACTTCAAAGAACCATCCATTCAACCTTTTTGTAGGGCTCCTGACTAAAAAGCTTCCTTAGCAACCATTTTTTTTCTGTAAGTGCCACCCCACCCCCGAAGATATGAACGTGTTGCGCGGGACGTCTATATGATTAGGAAAGTAGTGTAAAATGGAATACAACAATCGTTTTCTGACAGATGTTTTAGGTAACACTTGATTTTATGTCATTGTTTTCCTTGAATTGACATTTCATTCTTGTAGCCAAGCGTGTTTTAAATTAATCTTGCTGACTCATCATTTAAGCGAGCGGTCTCCTTCTCAGCAGGTAACAGCTGGAGTTTTAATTATTTCTCGTTTGAAGTCATCCTTGTAGAAGTCAAACTGCCATCCAACAATGTGCTGGGGGAGGAAGGTCGGGATACACTGGCATTTTCTCAATTTTATATTTCCTTGCCAACTTGTTCCGTGAATAAGAACTCGCAGAATTTCGCACTGCCTTCACTTGGCTCTTGTTCTACAACGCCTCGTTTTCGCGTTTGACTGCTCAATCGCCCCCCACCGGCCACCATTTGTGAATACGGAGTTTACACCGTTAACCCTGACAGTGAAGGTCTCGTTGTTCTTAAGTATTGTTTAGACCAACGGAATGTTAAAGAACCTATCTTGGAAACACTACTTCGCTTAACCAAACTGGTTTTGAGACTCAAATGTTTTCGAACCAAGATGGGTCACAACTACGCCAACCTTTTTGTAGGCAGTGTCGAAGCAAAAATTTAGACTCTCAGTACAATGTGCCAAAACCTGATCCTTATAAACGTTTCATCGCATCAGAGTGTGTCGGCCATACCATCAACCAATTTATTGCACTGTCAAGTACGGAAATTCTTTCCACCCATCTCTAAATCTCACCTTGATAATTTCCCCAAATTCACAAGCTTTTGTCGACATAGAGCTCTCAGTCAATATTCATCCACCAGCGTGCACTACACAGCAAACCAACAGATTCCTACAGTTACCTACTGTATTCATCAACAACGCCACGACAGGTAAAAATCTCTATTCCATTTTCTCAGTTTGTCAGGCGCTAGTGCCTTTATAGTAGTAATTATTTCAATTTTTATGACAAAACCGGGCATGTGCCACTTCTTAAAAAGACGCGTCCGGCCATCACAACTATTGGCGACACAATACAACACCAACATCAAGAGATCAAGTTAGGCGGGACATCACTACAAGAATAACAAAAGGGAAGGAGAAAGAAAGTGCCAATCCCGCAAAACCACGCTGTGAACTGAGAACCATACTGAAACAGGTAATCCCGAAAGTGGGTCAATATATTCCCATTTCAATTTTCTAAACTACTCTACCCAGAACATGACAGTATTTCAATTTGAGTGATTGATTCCTTCTTAGGTTTTAATCACGACAAATATGTGAATGACTTAATTATCAACAAACTCAAACAAATCTTTGTGGAGTGACGAGACGCTTATATATATACATTTTTTGACAGCTTACATGCAGCAATAAACTTACAGCCACTGTAGCTTTGCGAGTCCTGAGAAAACCTTTTCTGGGAGTTGAATCACTTTATTGTTATCAAGATTCCTGGAAATTAAAGCAAGGAAGCAATGCATAAGAAGCCTTCCGCAATTTTAGGTTAACCTTAGTATTCGCTTAACTTAAGACAGGCAATTACACCATTCTAATTAAACAAGAACATTGCAATGAGTCCCAAAGCAGCTTTTATTTTGGTTTTATTCCCATGTTTTCAGAATCATGGCTTTACTCAATTCTAAAAAAACAAGAAAGAATGGACAGTTGTTGATTGTTACTAATATCGTAACACCTTCCCACGTCTCTTCAACTGTCAATGCTTTCATATTAATATAGTACCCAGATCTCTTTACTTCGTATATAAGAAAACTTTAAAAATGTAACGGTTACTTTTGAAAATGTTTGTAGAGAAGCCTACCAAACGTCGAGCTAATATAAAATGCATTTTTTTAAAAACGTTTACCGACGTCTGTATTTTATTCAAATGTAGTTTATGGAGATAAATTTTCCTGAGCATTGTCAGATTGATCCAGAACATTTTGATAACGTGTCTTAAACTAAAACTCTAAGTGTTCTCGCGTATTATTCGGAATTAATATACTTTTATAATGTTCTGAGGGTTGTAAAAGTGGAGGACTGCTTGAGAAACAACTGCGTAATTGTTCCTGGTACCCACTTATTACGAATTCATTCGATACCTTGCTATTTTCAACAGTTTAAGGCCCCATACACACATATCCGGATATTTTTGTAGCTGCATTTTTTTTCCGGATAAAAAAATTTCCGCATCCACATATAGCGTATACAATCGTTTTCGAATCATTTTCCTTGTTCACAGGTATCCCGATACACTCTTGGTTGTTAATAATAAGCAAAGTCGTATGTTGGCAGCATTTTCTCTGTTTTGTTAACGAGTTTCGCGAGAGAGTCTTTCAAGGTCCAAGGTCGATACGCCATGTTAATTTAAAGACAGGATCCGATAGTGTGACATTGGCGAATTCGAAAATTTGCTGATACGACCGCCCAAACGTATCCGAATTCGCAGTGTATTCAAAAATTTGCACCCTGAAGACCGTATCCGAACATTTCCGGATACGGCTTCCGAATTCGGCAGATAGGTGAGCACGCAAGCCCTATTGGGAAAAAAAAGAGGTGGATACAAAAATTTCCGAATGTGTGGACAGGGCTTAAAAAGTAACGACCGTCCTTTTTATTAGTTTTCTAAAAGTAGTTTTAACGTGTTTGTTCTTCACAAAAATGCGAACCCCAAGGTCAAATAAAAGGTTACGTTGCACCAACAACAACAACAACAAAAAAGAGACACAGTGGAATGGCCTTTTTAGTCGTAAGCTTAGAAGGCCAAGCTCCAAATGCAATACTTCTCACATCTCATTTAAAACAGCTGCGTCAGTCACTTATAATTTACTCTAACAAATCTTTGTGAAGTTACCAGGCGCATAGACGTACAATTTTTCGAAACATTATTTGGGGCATTATACTTATAGCCGTTGTATACTTGTGAGCCCTGCCCTTTTCGGGGAGTTCAGTTATGTTAATGTATAAGAAACCTTCCCCAAACCTGATCCTTAAAAAATTTTTCATAATAATAACACTTTTTAACGGCAACTTAGCAACATTACTCAAAGTAGTATGGTAGGGATCATCCACCCCAACACCTTGCAAAAATGGAGGTTGTACTTAACTGATCCCCACTATACTACTAGGAATGATGTTGCCGCTATATTAAGAGAGTTTAAAGTTCGCAACACAGCCAGTGGTGGTACTTTTTTTTTTTGGTCGCATCCTGTGGTGGTACGATTTTTTTTAAATCAGGTTTCCCACATCCCCACCTCGCGCCAACAGCGCAAAAGCAATCTCTTAGTCGTCGAAGGAGGAAAGAACCACAAGCAGGAGGGCGGGCCGCTAGTTTTTAGTCCTCCAGCATTTTGAAATGGACGATTTCCCATCTCATCGCACCCAACATTCTAAGGAGTTGCGTGTCGGGTAGGTGGTATCTCTGCCTGTAATCATCCTTGTACAGGGGTTTTATTTTAATCCGAATCCAAAGCCCCACTTTTATATCGCATTGGGCGCGAGGCATACCATCACTGCGATCTGGTTTGTTTTTGCACCCCTTAGCATCGCCTCCTTTTTTTGACAAAATGCGTAATTGATATCATGCCTCGTTGCATCGCATCTGTTTTGCCAGTGGACTGTAGATAAATTAATAAGACTTCACCGTTGTCTGGATCGTATTTTTTGTTGTTTGCCAAGTGGGTTGTAAGGTCCAGTGTAATTATGGTCGGGTAGGGCTATATAAAATATGGGAACAGTTGCCATTTTGGACAGCAACAACAACAACAACAACAACAACGATTAGTTTTTCCATTAACTAGACACAAGAATTACAAGATGTTATAAATACGACAGAGAAAGTCGGTAAACAGGGCACCCGAAATAGCTAACGAAAGTAAACTAGTCTGGTGCCCATTCTTGTGCTTCGAAAAAAAAACAAAAAAACAAAATATGTTGTGGAATGGCATTTGGTCTTAGGCATTAAAGGCCAAGCCCCAAGTTGTATACCTAAAAGCGGTATCAACTACTTCTCAGAAGTTCATTTCAGCTGTGTGAGTAACTTTTCAGCTAACTCATACAAATCTTTATGGAGTGATCAGGCGCCTAGCGATATAATTTTTTGAAAGATTATTTGGCCCACTATACTAGATAAATGAAAAAGACATTTAAATGCATTAGAGGTCAATTGAAAGGGACTTCCCCTTGTTTTAACGACTTTAGCTTGGCTTATGTGCCACAGATGAACGCTAATCATTGTTCGGATTTTGCTCCATGATTTTACAAAAGAAAGGACCGGATCCATGAAGGTGCAAATCAAGTTTACGTATCTAGGTTGCTTTTTCTCTGCCATTATTGTGGAACAGCTAGCCTGTAAAGACTATAAAGACTTATTTATTTAGAAAGGCTTTTGTCTGTTATTGTTAGATTGACTACTTTTTAAATTATTAATTTCAAGTATTCTTAAGTATATTTTATTGTAATTATTGGGGGTAGTTTTAGTTGTAAGGCCCATTTGATAATTTGTTAATTTGCGGCTAATAAGTAATAAATTATTATATTATTAATTATTATTATCATTCATTCATTCATTCATTCGACAAAACGGTGAATATCAATGAAAATTGCCGCCATATTTACCTTTTGAGACAACCGCTGACCAAACTCAATAATAGCACTTGTGAGGTTCTGGGGAAAGTAGTGTGTCGGTGAGTACTTTGAATTTTATTGCAATAAATTTAAAGGTTGTCAAATTTAGAATTCCTTCACTAACATGCACAGAACTGCAAAGCATCTCATAAGTGACAAACCCAGCAGCTCACGACTCAGCTCATGGGAAAACTAACCTGTTCTCTTTCCGTTCACGGGTCAATTCTATGCGTTAAGTGGTTATTTTAGATTTACCTTAACCAACCTCGGATTTCTAGAGTATTTTTAAACATGTTTTGCTTCTCAGTAATACGTTCGGGAACCGGATTTTATTCGTATTGTTATCATTTTAGTCAAGATAGTAGAACTGCTTAGAATGCCTTTATTATTTTTTCGACAACCAATATGGATTTATTACCTACTTCAAGACTTTTTCTGTATTTCACTGACAGTCTACATTTGCTTTAGTTTATTGGTTGTTACTAATGCAATAATCAAGAGGCTTTTACCAAAAAATAATAACTGTAAGAGCATTCGACGAACCCGTTTCACTATCATCTCCCCCACATTTGCCACACTTTCTTTGCCATCGGTTTCAATTTTAGAAATTTAACAGAATTTATGAATCTTCATACGTAGAACGCTTTTGGAAATGATTCCGTTGCCACATGACGTTGAAGGTCCGCCATTTTGAGTTGGAGACTACCATGTTGGAAGTGAGGGAGTCGTCAAATATTTACCAATAACGTCAACAAAGAAACGACATTTTCTTTAAAAATTCGTAAACGAAGACAAAAAAAACAAAACAAAATTTTGACATGTCAAAATCCTATTGAAATTTTAGGAAATGTCAGGAAATTTGCTGATCGTTTGTTTAACCACTTCAAAGTTATGAATATTAAACGTCAGCGTCCTTCCCAACCATCCCCCCATAGGAACTAGGACTAATTAAGGTAAAGCTAAGTGTAAGGTAATTTGGAGCTTGCCAAAGCTTCCGAGAGATTGGCACACATCTATGGGTAAAAGCAGTGCTAAACAACTCCTGGTACAGCATATAAAACTTTAATATAGCCAATAGTACAATTATCTTTTGGGCGAGAGGGAACGGGCCAGGCCCATAAGCAGGATCATTGTTGAGTCTGTGCGTATTAGCGCCGATTACAAGAAATTTTAAAGGGTCCTGAGACGAGGTACTCTTAGGAGATGTTTTGCAATTGTGTGCGGGTTTAGCGTGGAGGAATTCTAAATTTTAAAACTCTTATTGCAATAAAATTATAAATCCTCACCGACACACTCCTCCTCACCCAGCTGTCAACTGTACCTCACAAGTGCCATTATTGAGTTTGGTTAGCGGCTGTCCCAAAAGGCGGCAATCTTCATTGATGTTCACCGTTTTGGCGAATGAAAACGTCAATGGAAGAATGATAATGGCAGAGAAAAAGCAACTTAGATACGTAAAATTGATTTGAACGTTCAGGAATCCAGTGCTTGGGCAGCAAAGATCGTCCTTTTTTTTGGAAAATCATGGAGCGAAATTCGAACACTGATTAGCGTTCATCTGTGGCAGGTAAGCCAAGCTGAGGCCGTTAAGAAGAGGGTTTATTTTCCTTCAATAATCCTGTAATGCATTAAAATGTCTTTTTCGTTTATTTAGGGTTGATTTAGATGTATTTGCGTGTGAGGTTGGTGCAACGTTTCCTGTCAACGAGCCTTTCTATATATAGTATGGAGCCAAAACTTGGAGATCGCTGAAATTAGGCTCAGTTCAGTAACTCTCCATTGTTTTTGTTTTGTACAGGCTTCGTTAGTTATTGATACACTGCCATTTCCAATACTTGTAAAGTAAAGACTGTTTGTGTCAGGAGCGATCATTTTATTACTGTGACTATTTTTATAAGATGTGCTTTTTTCTCACAAAAAATGGTACCAAAAGTTGTACCAGAAAACAAACAAACAAACAAACAAACAAAACAAACACAAAATGCAGTGGAATAACATAATAGCTTAAAACAGGATCGTAACGAGGTATATGGGATCAGGGATCAAAGGCCTAAAAAGGACCGGGATCAGGGATCACAGCCCCGGCATCTGGAATCACAATGTGTGGGATCGGGATCAGCAGGATTTTTCATGGAATCAGGGATCAGGAATCAAGTTTTTGCGGGTTCAGGGATCAAAATTCTCATCATTTTTTGGAATGAGGGATCAAATGGTTGGGTAAAAATATGGGATCAGTCACGAAAAAATATACCTCGTTACGACCCTGTTAAAAAGGCAAGCTGCAAATGCAATTCAAGTGTAGACTTGAAGGGGTTATCAACTACTTCTCAGATTTCATTTAAAACAGGTGTATGAGTCACTTATAAGTAAGTCAAACAAATCTTTGTAAAACGACCAGGCGCAGCATGACGTATTTTTTGAAAGGTTATATATAGTTGGGCCACTATACTTACAGCCGTATCAGACTTGTGAGCCCTAAGAACACCTTTTCATGGAGTTCACGTATTGCATTGTCCTGAAGGTGTCTAGAAATAAAAGCATGGAAAGCAATGCTACGCTAAAGTTACAAGTAATAATTTATCTGAATTCTACGTTTAATTAAAGGCATACTTGGCGACATTACACAACTCTAGACTAATTAATAAAATTTGAGCTAAAACAGTGCAAAGAGTCCTGATGAAGCCTTTTCTTTGGTTTCGTTGCCAGCTTTTGCTGATCTTGATTCCTGACTCATCAGGGAATTGGATAAAACAGTTTGGAATATCCTGGTGATATTGCAATATACCGAGAATGGGGGAAAGCTTGTAGTAAAACCCGGGATTAGTAAGAACTTTAACTTGAGTTCTCACCAGAGCTGTTCATTCACTAATTAACCTGCTACTAGGAGACACCAAACGGTAACTTCAATCCAGTTGTTCTTAGTCCCAATAAGTTCCCACGGCAATCATAACGGCTTAGATCTCAGAGCGGCAAAATCAAACGAAAATGGACGACATTATACCATTAGGTATCAATAGTGTTTTTGACGTTAATTGTTTTTTTAAATTGGAGGAGCGTATGAGATCTCTATGGCAAAAAGGCTTTTAATTTTTTTTTAAACGCAATTCTATCTACATTGAACACATCCATAACTTGACTGCATGGTGATAAACCTGCAGCTGTTTCAGCTTTGGAAGTCCGCGTTGGACAAAACTTTTCTTTTTCAGTTCATTTCTGTTCAAAAATATAAAAAGCGAAACAAACAAAGAGGAAAGAAAGAACTGTGACGTGAATTTATTGTAAACAACACTTATACGGCTTGTCTTGATGTTTACTTTTTTCATACAAGAAAGTTCCTGCATTCTTACAATCGGAACTAAAACTGAGAAAGTAGCACTATGACGAATGCTCGTTCATGTTATCAAATACCATCGTTAGGCTTTGACTATTCATGGTATGTCTTATTTCTGTGTTAGAATAATTATGACCCTGTGTATAAAAGATGATCGACTATTTGCATTAAAGAGTTTTTTGGTTGCTGCTTGTTATAATGTGAATTGTCCGTTACTGTGCCGTTCGTTTCATGAACGTGTCAGGTTATCGAATCTACGTAAACTATCTTTGCTGAAATGCTGGGAGGCGGACAGTGATCGAAGAGCCGAAGCTAGAATTTTTTTCTCTACGTTTACGTTGAGCGATGATAACCGAGACAGAATACAGCCGGTGTTAGAGAGTTTTGCTGCCTATTGCCAGCCGCTGAAGAATGTTCCTTTTGAAAGATATAAGTTTTACTTTAGAATGCATGAAGGGGTGATTAAGAAAGGCTCAGAAGAGCTTATGAGGGAAATTCCAGGAATCATTAACCTCTGG
Source organism: Montipora capricornis (assembly GCF_036669925.1). Classification (NCBI taxonomy): domain Eukaryota; kingdom Metazoa; phylum Cnidaria; class Anthozoa; order Scleractinia; family Acroporidae; genus Montipora; species Montipora capricornis. The sequence continues at coordinate 30,052,057 of NC_090887.1, read as the reverse complement.
GAAATTTAGAAGACAGCATTAAAGGGGAACAGCACATTCTACGGAAGGTCTTACCCATCAAGTGACAAAACTCCCAAGTGCCCCAGGTCCAAGGTTTGGACTCGGCCCCTGGAGAAGAAGCCCTGATGATGATGATGATGATGATGATAATAAAATCTTACTCCAAAAAATGGCACAGTTCAAAGGAAAATTATCGATTCCATCACGCGGTGCGCTTCCTTCAAAAGCGCTCCCAAGGAAGAGGAAAACTACTGCAACAACCAGGAGGACGACGAGGGTCTCTTTGTCGACGAGGAGAGAGGCCCTGGTTGGGGCTGGTCTCGTAATTCCCCTCGAGCCATTGTTAAATTTTGACCCGCAACTGGGCGAAAGCGGTCGTCTGGCCACAAAATCAAATGCGTTGTGATTCCCTTCCTCGCAATGATGACAGGGCTTACACTGACACCCCTCCCCAAAAAGGCATTCAAAAGATTTCCTAGATTTTGGGAGACACGTGACCAGACCCAACAAGGGTCTGCCCTCGATGACAATGGAGACCCTGGGAACGAGGTTGAAGGACTAACTTGGCTATCAGTCTGGAAAAGCTAAAAGGGAGAAACAGAGATAGGCTTTAAACTTGTGAGAACTTTAAACTTTAAATTTGATGACATAGAAGATGAAGAGGAAGAGGAAGAGGAAGATGAAGAGGAAGAGGAAGAGGAAGAAGGTTCTCAAACAACCATCAGTGGAAAAGCGTTCTTTGAGGTTATTCAAAGAAGTATGGATTTGATTTAACTAATGCAAGAGGTACTAACAACCAAAAAAAAAATTGAAGAAATCCAACCAACTTTAATCTCAAAGAAAGAAAAAACAAAAAATACTACCATCCACAAAAAAAATTATTTACTTTAAAAAATATAAAGAAGCGACGAGTCAATGGGAAGCAGATGAAAAATAAATGTATCATAATTCAAAAGTAAACGTACATTCTGACTCATCAAATGAAGAGAAATGTTTGATTCAATCAGAGATGATTTAAAATCTTGTTTTTTTTTACGTGACAAAAATGTACTTGAAGTAAGTAATTTAATATTAATTTTTGGTTAAGTTGAAAACTTAAAAAAGCATAAACGAAATTAGACTTTTAAAAGGGAAAAAACATTTTCAACTTCCCAAATTTATCTTTAAAATGAAGACAGTCATCAATATTAAAAACAATGATAATTTTTGCTCAGGCGATGGTGAATATTGAGATGTTTACTACCCAAGAGAAAAAAATGTGGAAAGAACTACACACCTTAAAAAGAAAACAGATTTATTTTTTTCCGGTTTCAGTTTTCCATTTGCACTTAACTACATACCGGGAAATATAGAAGAAAAAAAAAAGGAAAACTGCTAATGATTTCCCATGCCTTCATGAAGTTTATTTAGATTATCCACAAAAACTACACGATTATCACAATGATTTCCTCTTGCCCCAGATAATTTAACTGTAAATAATGTAAAAAAGGAATCCGTAT
>NC_090887.1:30013058-30023058 GCF_036669925.1 Montipora capricornis | reverse complement strand
TGTGAGCTTACAATTGTGGCAGGGAAATGAATTTGGCAAAACTGTGTTGTAGGTTTGTTATTGTGTTTGGTCCCATGAGAGTTATGTTGTAAGGTATCGGTATACCCAAAATTGATAATTTTGCCTGCCATTTTAGTTTTTGATATTTCCAGGTACACCTCATAGAGTTTTTTTAATAACAAAAAGTTTGCGAAAAAAGGTTTCTTCTAGCCAAAGTTAAAAAGGAAAAACGACTCTATCAATAAATTCTCTAATTAGAAGCTGTCCACACCATTTCTCAACACTCAAATGCAAATTACATCGAATGAGGCGCACGTTTACAGCGAGTTTTCATCCTTTTTCACCGAAATTTGGCAAGAATGTTGCCCGATGATGTGACAAAAAACCCGTGTCGGGCAGTTTTTATTTGTTGCGTCCTTCTAAAGTAATGAGTAGTTAAGAAAAGCTGCTGCGTGTCTTATAAAAACTGAACGTTTAACAGCGAAAAAAAAAAACAAACAAACCAGACAATTAATCAAAATTTTGTTTCTTAGATCAAGGTGTGAAGAAAACGTAGTTTCCGGTTAAATTCTGACCAGAAACGAACTCACCTTGTGAAACTATATACTTTTGGAAAATGAGGGCTATTTTAGGAAAGGTTTTTATTTCTTGCCTTAAATCAACTAATAATCGGAATCTATAATTCCCAAGCTTCCAGAAAATGTATACTTTATTGGGGGTTTTTATGAAACGTGTGACCGCGAAGCATGCAGCAACAACGCGAGGTTGCCGTTTGGGGTATACTGATTTAAGGAGGCTCGAAAGGGTTTTCAGCTGAGCGCGCGCGCGTAAGCCACACACGCAATTCGTAAGCTGCTTGCGTCAGCTCATGATTCAAATGGGTCACCAGAAATAAACAAATACCGCTAATTTCGCTTACCTGTCTCCAATTCCTATATACATGGAATATAAATAGACATCTCCTATTCACGAAAACTACGAAAATTCTACTTAAACGGTTTAATAGTCGCTTAAATCCGTTTGTGTTGACCTGTAGCTCCACTCGCGCGCGGACTCGAATGAGCGGGTGACGCATGCGTAAATGCTGATCTTGTAACCCCCTAATTTTTCCTAATTTTGCAACTTTACTCGTTTATATCTCTGCTTCTGGACGGTGAATTTTTTTCATTTTTTGCATGTTAGCTTAGATTAATTTAAACCGTTTGTCTTTAAAATTTAAAAAAATTCTGTAGGTGAAAAAAAAAATTAGAGTCACAATTCAAAAAAACTTATTTTTCTGAAAAACTGACCTACAGATTTTGTTGAATTTTAAATATTTTAGAGAGTATTTCTAACATTATCTGGTAACGCTGAATGGGAAAATTTCACCGTCCCGTTTCTTCAAAAAGGACAACATATGTTGATTTTAAGGCTCAAAGAAATGCCCAATATCGTTGCCATGGTAACATTATTTTGGAGGAAAACATAATGTGAGAAATCTACGATAGGTACTTAATACCCTGGCCAAATTTCGTCTTGATATGATTGCCCTAACTGTATCTAAGGACAGAATATGTTTATTTGTTTGAAAAAAGGAGAAACTATTTCGAGCCTCCTTAAAGGACGTAAAACTCATGAAATGAATTGTTATGCAGCGTTTTTCCAACAGATCAGCATCATTCCGTTTTTCATGAAGAGATTAAATCTGTTAACGACTTCGATGCGTTTAGGTGATTAATACTGGGCAATAGTTTTGAAGTTCTTTATTTGCTTTTGTCTGTTCAGTCTGTTTTGTAGCAATAGTGCTGGTTTACGGTTTATCTGTGGATTTTCTGCAACGTGAATGCATAATTTCTTGACGCCGGACGTGGGGTGGAAAATGCGGGCCGTTGTTTGTACATTTTTTGGGCGTATGTGGTTTAATGAGTGCTGGTGTGGAAGGGGTTTTTTCAACGTAACTCTTAGATTTCGTACATGATAGAGTAAGGTAGTAGAATTTTAAGTCTGACTTTCCAAATTAAAGATAGAACCGCAAGTCATTAGGATACCGTGTTGGTGCTGGTGACTTTGTTAAGCTGAAAGCAACTAAAAATGCTGCTATAATCGTCACTTTGTTCTTAGATAGGAAGTAATGATTTTGCAAATATCATTGCTTCTGTGTGAATTAAGGATGGAGTTGTAGCTAGTTGTTGGGAAAGAATTTGCCCAGCATTGTTGTTTCCGTGTTAGCAGCCACTTTCTCGTTGCAGTATCATAGGAGTTGTCGTTCTTTAATAAACAGTAACTGTTTTCAAGTTAAGCTATGATCCTCGCATTTATGAACGATCAGTATCCCTGTTTCTGAACAGCATGTTGTCTGGGTATTAATTTCGCTACGAACGAAAGAACCATTCACCATTTTTTGATGCTTTTAGAAAGCTTGCTGCGATTTTTGCTATGCTTGGATGTTTGGAGGAAGTGTACGGCAATTTCGCGACGCTTTAAGAACGAAGCATTCAACATTTCGGAGCGCTATTACAGTCAGTCATTATTGCTGTTTCCGAAAAACATGGTATAAGGATATTAAGGACACATTCGCAACATTTATGAATGCTATTCTGGACGATTTTTATAGTTTTCTATGGCTATACCATATTTTAGTCGCTACTCGTTGAGAACGAAGCATACGACATTTTTGAGCAGCACAGCCTCCTTTGTTCATCGAAGTTTTTCGTTCTCTCACCACCTGACACTTCCATGGCTTCGCTGAACGAGGCATTCAACATTTCCGAGCGCTATTAGAGTCAGTCATTATTTCTGTTTCTGAACAGCATGTTGTCAGGGTATTAAGGACACATTCGCAACATTTGTGATTGCTGTTGCGGACGATGTTTATAATTTTCTATGCGTGTATCGATATTTTAGTCACTATATGTTTTGAGGAAGTGTGTGTTGATTTCGCGACGCTTTAAGAACGAAGCATTCAACATTTCGGAGCGCTATTACAGTCAGTCATTATTGCTGTTTCTGAACAGCATGTTGTCAGGGTATTAAGGACACATTCGCAACATTTGTGAATGCTATTCTGGTCGATTTTTATAGTTTTCTATGCGTATATCGATATTTTAGTCGCTATTCTTTGAGAACGAAGCATACAACATTTTTGAGCAGCACAGCCTCCTTTGTTCATCGAGATTTTTCGTTCTCTCACCACCTGACACTTCCATAGCTACGCTTTAAGAACGAGGCATTCAACAATTCGGAGCGCTATTAGAGTCAGTCATTATTTCTGTTTCTGAACGGCATGTTGTAAGGGTATCAAGGACACATTCGCAACATTTGTGCTTGCTGTTGTGGTCGATGTTTATAATTTTCTATGCATATATGGATATTTTAGTCACTATATGTTTTGAAGAAGTGTACGGCGATTTCGCGACGCTTTAAGAACGAAGCATTCAACATTTCGGAGCGCTATTACAGTCAGACATTATTGCTGTTTCTGAACAGCATGTTGTCAGGGTATCAAGGACACATATTCGCAACATTTGTGAATGCTGTTCTGGTCGATGTTTATAATTTTCTACGCGTATATTGATATTTTAGTCCCTACTCTTTGAGAACGAAGCATACAACAATTTTGAGCAGCAGAGCCTCCTTTGTTCATCGAAGTTTTTCTTTCTCTCACCACCTGACACTTCCAAAAGTCGGGTCGACTTTTCAAATGACGGGTCGTCACGACCTGATCGGATCGTCACGATCCGTCGAGATATTTGAAGCTGCCTCAGGCAGTTCGACTTCCGGCAGTAAATCTTACTTCCTTTTTAAACTTTACGACCCGACATCCGGTGAGTCGGGCCGTCAACAGAAATTGACGACCCGACTCAGTTCATGTATATTGGACATGTGTGCGTACAGTGTGTTGCCCAGTTTCCGGCCGGTACCAGTTTCCGTCCAAAAAAAGGTAAACTCGGTTATTTTCGATGGGATTTTAACTCTTCGTCCACCGAAGCGATCCGTTGGAAAAAAACGAACATCTTATGGGCGGCCGTCACCGCCAAAAATACCAAGTTTGTCAAAGGAATATAGCAATGTCAATTGGTTCATTGGCGTAGTGCAGAAGAGACTAAATGAGTTAGAAATGATGCAGCCTAAATACAAGTACTCGTGTTGCCTTTTGTCAAATGGTTCAGTCAAAAAGTAAACGAACTAGGAAGATATTAAATCGTCTAGTCATTTCTGTTAAAACGGAAGAGACTAACTAAAACCGTTCTATGCAAATAAAGATCGGTTCATCTTCCAAACACGAACCGGTATAGTGTGTCACCAAACGGTCCGGTGTGATGTTAATAAATGGCTTATCTTAACTTGACGTGGTTCAGTCCATCGATGTTCAGTGTAATATGAATCGCTTTAACGAAAGGTCAATTGATTTAGTGTAATTACAAATGCTTTATCGAGACAACAAATGACTCATATGGTATGTATATAAATCCACCTAACATGAAATGGTTTATGCAAAGTACAAATGGTTTACCTTGATGTGAAATGAATTAAAGAAAAAAAAACACAAGTGGTTCAAAGTATCGGCAAATGATTCAATGTAATCTGAAACGGTTTAACAAACGGACGATTGATTTAGCGTAATCAAAAATGGCCCAGCGAGACAACAAATGGTCTGAAAAGAAATGAAATGCTACAGTCCACTAAGAAACGAATCGCCCTAATATGAAATGGTTTTCCCTAATGCGAAATGAAGTAGAGAAAAGACAAATGGTTTGGGGCGACCACAAACGATTTACCCCTTTGCGTGACATAAAATACCTCGCCGAACCGCCAAAAATACCAATGTGAAATGGAACAGCCAAATGTCAAATGGAACAGCCAAGTCTAAAATGGAACAGTCCAAACGCAAGTGGGGCACGGTATCGGCAAATGATTCAATGTAATCTGACACGGTTTAACAAATTGACGTTTGATTTAGCGTAATCATAAGCGGCGCAGCGAAACAACAAATGGTCTGAAAGGAACTCAAATGCTACAGTCCACTAAAGAAACGGATCGACCTAAATATGAAATGGTTTATGCAAAGGAAAAATGGTTTTCCCTGATGCGAAATGAATTAGCGAAAAAACAAATGGTTTGGGGCGACCAGAAACGATTTAACCCTTTGCGTGACATACAACACTTCGCCGGACCGCCAAAAATACCAATGTGAAATGGAACAGCCAAATGTCGAATGGAACAGCCAAGTCTGAAATGGCACAGTCCATGTGGGGTCTGACGTCAAGAACTACTTAAAATTTGGCGCGAAAGCAGCTTGTTTACAACCGGGATTTCACCTGCCCTTTGTACAGTTCGGTAAGTTTGCTTCTGCTGATTTTCTGTTAAAATTATTTACTGCCTTCATTACAGAGTTTCGTCGTCATGCCTAAGGAAGCATTGGTAAATTAATATTAACAGGAGCTCATGAGCTCCAGATATCAACTGTAGTTAGGATTGAAATGTTTACACACGCAATTGCAAATGCATCACCGTCTGCCATGATTCCTCATGTGGCAGGGTTTCCACAGTCTGACTTGTTTCGTTGAGCGGCCTTTTCGCTGTAGACACTGGATTTTATCGGTTTACTTGAAAGTATTATGATCTTGGAACGAAATGGTTCGATCAATCGGTCGGTGTCACTGACTAAACTAAAGCTAAACATGATCATGATCTTGACTGTTTCGTCACACGTTTTATTCTCGATAGCTTCTGTTTACGATTATGTCACCTTCCAGTTCTATTCACTTATTTTAAACGCTACATAACGGTGTAGTTGTTTGAAACAAAAGTATAAGATAAGATTTGATAGCGGATCCATCAGTTCACGGAATTTGGTATATCGGTAGTAAGATAAGAAACGCAAGGATTGAGAGGCCACACTGATTATCTTCCTGTGTGAAAACATGTATAGAACCTCTTGCCCTTACAAGGAGATCTATTTTCCTTTTGGTGGTTGAAATATTTGAGATCGTTTTTGTTATCCTCGAACAAAAATTTCCCTCAAAAAAAAAGAAAATAAAGAAGAAGAAGAAAGAAAAAAAAACCACAATATTCTCCCGCAAACAGTTCTCGCATGGAAGTTGAAAGATGTGAAAAAAGAAGTGAAATAAAAGTCAAAAAAGGTATTCTGTACACTGGAAATCGTAACAGAAGTTAACCTTGGCTTCGCTTTCTCAGTTAGGTGGTCAGTTGGAGTCTTAGATATGCTGTAATGTGACTACGTGATGCAGTTATGAGCTAGGCTGTCAGTCGTTATTTGACTTTGTGACTGCCGTACTGCATTTCGAGTCAAAGATTGCTCACCATAGTCTCCAGTAGCGCAGTAGTTACAACATCCGACTAGATCAGTGAGGGTTGTGGGTTGAAATACCACATGGAACTCAGATATTTCCGATTTCCAGTGGGGATGTAATTGCATCATATAACCATATATTGGGCATTAACCAAGCCCTCTCCCTTGTGTCATATGACGCGAGGTGGAGTTTGGGGTCTGGATCATGTGCAAACATGCTCTTAAAAATCGGCATAAACTTGATTGCCTCTCCGACATTGACTTTTCTCGTTGACAGCTTTGACACTGCGTATATGGAAGGGAAGCAGCAACTTCTGACGGCTTTACATCAAATCATCGCTGACTTAGAAACAGTTGGTGGTGATACAATTCCCGATATGGGCTTGGTAGGGTTGAAACTGGAGACCCTCGGTGAGGCCGCCCTGCTGAACGGTGACATTTCTTTAGTAGCAATTGACTTGATTAATCAAGCGCGTCAATTATGTATAAGTTCTGGCGCCTATTCATCTTATCGTTCCTACGAAGCTCCTGTTTTACGACAAGAAGGTCGACGAGGAAGACCAAAATTTGATATTACAGAAGAGCAGCTGCTTTTCTTCAGAGGTATGTTAATATGGAACTCATCTCAATGTATAAATCCGCATTTAGTAAAGTACATGTGGCTTATAGGCAGGTACACTTAAAAATAAAAATAAAAAACCGAGAAATATTATACATTTTCCAGACTGGCAACCCAGTAATTAGACTTTTTGCAATTGCAAACCTACCAAAACACTACATGGGCCGCTGGTTTAAGATGTGGTTCTAAAATAAAGTGAAGCGACTCTTCACTGTATCTGGGAGTTAGCGTATATATTCCCCTCAAAAAGTCTAATTACTGGGTTGCCAGTCTGGAAAATGTATAATATTTCTCGGTTTTTATTTTTATTTTTAAGTGTACCTGCCTATAAGCCACATGTACTTTACTAAATGCGGATTTATACATTGAGATGAGTTCCATATTAACATACCTCTGAAGAAAAGCAGCTGCTCTTCTGTAATATCAAATTTTGGTCTTCCTCGTCGACCTTCTTGTCGTAAAACAGGAGCTTCGTAGGAACGATAAGATGAATAGGCGCCAGAACTTATACATAATTGACGCGCTTGATTAATCAAGTCAATTGCTACTAAAGAAATGTCACCGTTCAGCAGGGCGGCCTCACCGAGGGTCTCCAGTTTCAACCCTACCAAGCCCATATCGGGAATTGTATCACCACCAACTGTTTCTAAGTCAGCGATGATTTGATGTAAAGCCGTCAGAAGTTGCTGCTTCCCTTCCATATACGCAGTGTCAAAGCTGTCAACGAGAAAAGTCAATGTCGGAGAGGCAATCAAGTTTATGCCGATTTTTAAGAGCATGTTTGCACATGATCCAGACCCCAAACTCCACCTCGCGTCATATGACACAAGGGAGAGGGCTTGGTTAATGCCCAATATATGGTTATATGATGCAATTACATCCCCACTGGAAATCGGAAATATCTGAGTTCCATGTGGTATTTCAACCCACAACCCTCACTGATCTAGTCGGATGTTGTAACTACTGCGCTACTGGAGACTATGGTGAGCAATCTTTGACTCGAAATGCAGTACGGCAGTCACAAAGTCAAATAACGACTGACAGCCTAGCTCATAACTGCATCACGTAGTCACATTACAGCATATCTAAGACTCCAACTGACCACCTAACTGAGAAAGCGAAGCCAAGGTTAACTTCTGTTACGATTTCCAGTGTACAGAATACCTTTTTTGACTTTTATTTCACTTCTTTTTTCACATCTTTCAACTTCCATGCGAGAACTGTTTGCGGGAGAATATTGTGGTTTTTTTTTCTTTCTTCTTCTTCTTTATTTTCTTTTTTTTTGAGGGAAATTTTTGTTCGAGGATAACAAAAACGATCTCAAATATTTCAACCACCAAAAGGAAAATAGATCTCCTTGTAAGGGCAAGAGGTTCTATACATGTTTTCACACAGGAAGATAATCAGTGTGGCCTCTCAATCCTTGCGTTTCTTATCTTACTACCGATATACCAAATTCCGTGAACTGATGGATCCGCTATCAAATCTTATCTTATACTTTTGTTTCAAACAACTACACCGTTATGTAGCGTTTAAAATAAGTGAATAGAGCTGGAAGGTGACATAATCGTAAACAGAAGCTATCGAGAATAAAACGTGTGACGAAACAGTCAAGATCATGATCATGTTTAGCTTTAGTTTAGTCAGTGACACCGACCGATTGATCGAACCATTTCGTTCCAAGATCATAATACTTTCAAGTAAACCGATAAAATCCAGTGTCTACAGCGAAAAGGCCGCTCAACGAAACAAGTCAGACTGTGGAAACCCTGCCACATGAGGAATCATGGCAGACGATGATGCATTTGCAATTGCGTGTGTAAACATTTCAATCCTAACTACAGTTGATATCTGGAGCTCATGAGCTCCTGTTAATATTAATTTACCAATGCTTCCTTAGGCATGACGACGAAACTCTGTAATGAAGGCAGTAAATAATTTTAACAGAAAATCAGCAGAAGCAAACTTACCGAACTGTACAAAGGGCAGGTGAAATCCCGGTTGTAAACAAGCTGCTTTCGCGCCAAATTTTAAGTAGTTCTTGACGTCAGACCCCACATGGACTGTGCCATTTCAGACTTGGCTGTTCCATTCGACATTTGGCTGTTCCATTTCACATTGGTATTTTTGGCGGTCCGGCGAAGTGTTGTATGTCACGCAAAGGGTTAAATCGTTTCTGGTCGCCCCAAACCATTTGTTTTTTCTTTTGCATTCATTTCGCATCAGGGAAAACCATTTTTCCTTTGCATAAACCATTTCATATTTAGGTCGATCCGTTTCTTTAGTGGACTGTAGCATTTGAGTTCCTTTCAGACCATTTGTTGTTTCGCTGCGCCGCTTATGATTACGCTAAATCAAACGTCAATTTGTTAAACCGTGTCAGATTACATTGAATCATTTGCCGATACCGTGCCCCACTTGCGTTTGGACTGTTCCATTTTAGACTTGGCTGTTCCATTTGACATTTGGCTGTTCCATTTCACATTGGTATTTTTGGCGGTTCGGCGAGGTATTTTATGTCACGCAAAGGGGTAAATCGTTTGTGGTCGCCCCAAACCATTTGTCTTTTCTCTACTTCATTTCGCATTAGGGAAAACCATTTCATATTAGGGCGATTCGTTTCTTAGTGGACTGTAGCATTTCATTTCTTTTCAGACCATTTGTTGTCTCGCTGGGCCATTTTTGATTACGCTAAATCAATCGTCCGTTTGTTAAACCGTTTCAGATTACATTGAATCATTTGCCGATACTTTGAACCACTTGTGTTTTTTTTTCTTTAATTCATTTCACATCAAGGTAAACCATTTGTACTTTGCATAAACCATTTCATGTTAGGTGGATTTATATACATACCATATGAGTCATTTGTTGTCTCGATAAAGCATTTGTAATTACACTAAATCAATTGACCTTTCGTTAAAGCGATTCATATTACACTGAACATCGATGGACTGAACCACGTCAAGTTAAGATAAGCCATTTATTAACATCACACCGGACCGTTTGGTGACACACTATACCGGTTCGTGTTTGGAAGATGAACCGATCTTTATTTGCATAGAACGGTTTTAGTTAGTCTCTTCCGTTTT
>NC_090887.1:29998058-30003058 GCF_036669925.1 Montipora capricornis | reverse complement strand
TTACACTGCATCATCTAAAGAAAAAGCCGTTCAAAAACAATGCGTACATTTTCAAAACAATAAAATGGCCGGACATTCATCACGCAAAACGCAGTGGTTTATGAATCACCTTTAATTCGAATCTTTATTCTCGGGTTACGTTTAATAAAAGAAATTGGTTCACGTGGACATGAAAAGATCTTACCATCTTTAATACGAATTACAAATAAAAAAAACAACAACAATTAAATCACGAATTCACGAGAAAATAAATCGCCCCATCACGGTTCGCGTAAAAGGTATAGGGGACGCTCAATTAACTCCGAGCTTGGACAAACTTTCATTGCTTACAAAAAGGATTTACTGCAAGACACCTCTGGCTATTTATCACTCTCATTTATCTAATTTCACTGAATCCGTATCAAGAATTAAAATGTAACTATTTTCAAATTTTGAACAAATATTCCATTAGATGAATAAACCAGTTTGAAGCCAATGCATATGGCAAGTGAGTGAATCCGTCCGTATAAGCAATACAATAACACAGCCTGCAAATATACTTCAATACTGCGCTCAAATCAAAGGGTTGCCGTCTTCTTCTTGCTTTGGACTAAATAGCGCTCATAATCCTTTTCAATCTCTCAAAAACATAGTTTACACTAAAAATGGAACATTGAATTGAAAGTGAGTTCCAAACAACAAAAATATATCTAATACATTCTTGACAATTGTTGGCGCGAATCAACAATTAAAAATTCGGTTTTCGAGTCGTTTATTCGCAGGCGATTAAAGGAAGTAGCCACGCATGGACATCAGGAACGCAGGACTCAATAGCGGCTAGGGCACGGTATTGTGAAAAACTACTATCTGGCCTGAACGAGAGATAGAGATGCGTGTCATCGGCATGCTTATGAACAGAGAGAAGACGGTTAGAAATTACGCGATAGAGCAAGAAACATGAAAAAGTGAACAAAACGGGACCCAAACAGTTGCTTGTGGGTCACCACAGTTCAATTGAAAATCACCAGAAGATTGATCTTTGATGAGAACTCGTTGCTTTCGATCGGACAAATAAGATGCGAACCAGTCCAAGGCTGAAGCAGTAATTCCAAAATCATTTTCAAGGACATTAGGGAGAATCTGATGGTCTATTGTGTTAAAAGCGGCACTTAAGGACATTCGCGGTAATTGTTTGTGCGCAACGTTACTGAGCAGGTAATGCGACTGAAATATGTCACGCATTACTTCAAGCATTATTGAAGTTGAAGTTTTAAAACCTTTGCAAAAACCGTGGACGATTAAGTCTTGCACAGCTTTGGATCAGAGAAGACCGTGATCAGTCAAAATTGATTATGAAATATTAATGAAAGTCAAGTTGGCTACAGCATGACTGATATTCGCGTTGTTTTATCAGTCGTGCAGTAGTCCACTTGACTTTGAAAATATTTTTCAAGTATTAATTAAAATAACATGGCATCAAAAACGCCGGGAAAAAAAATCCAGGCTGGCAAAAGAATGGCACATTTATTTCCAAGTCATCATGAAGAGAGAGAGAGAGAGAGAGAGAGAGAGAGAGAGAGAGAGAGAGAGAGAGAGAGAGAGAGAGAGAGAGAGAGAGAGAGAGAGAGAGATTACCTGGTAAAAACTAAAATTATTCCTGTGTTATTTATACAAAAATATAAGACAAAAGGTGTAAGAAAAAAAGTGTAAGACAACGCAGTGTCTTCACATAATCGTATTACGTAATATGTACAAATAAGACTTGATACAAATCTAAGTTAAAAAAATACTCAATAAGTAAACAATGCGTGAAATAAAAACTGAAGAAAAAAAAGAAGAAAAGAAAGAGTTAACTCTTATTTCCCGAAACCGAAATTAAGCATAAACAAAAGGACGTATGTAGATCATGCAATCAGGTAACCCTACAGAGAGCACAAACAGAATCCCAAGAGAAGCCTCTGGAATAATGCTGGTGCAAAAAACAACAAAATCCCCGCCCATGGCCTCTAAAAAAAATATAGATAATTGTAATAAAATCTCAAAATGGGGCTTCCCGACTTTTGCAAAATTAACAAAATCATGAACAAGGGCCTTTGAGCGCCGCTGAAGAGAAGGCCAACTGGTTACACAATTACTCCGATGAATATGTAAAATGCCAACCGTTAATTAACCTTCTTCTATATTTTGAATTAAATTCGGATCTTTTGTTCAAGCCGTTAGCTTGGAGGGTGCATAACTGCGAGCACCAAAAAGCCTCTCTTGTGAGTAAAACCTTATCCATATTATTAACGGTATCGTTATCAAATTTCTCAATGACAATGAATTCAAAGTCATACATATGTTGTTCTTTTGTTGGTATAATGGACGGCCAATTCACCAAGTAGCCTTGTTGGTCAACATGGCCGATTTAAGTATCCGAAATTTGACCTTGAATTTGTTCCACGTTGAGTCTACGTATTGAACCTTGCATCTTTTACAGATGACTAAATAGATGACATTCTTCGACCTACATTTTAATTCTTGCCTTATAGAGTAAAAACGACCTGTGCATCCGCTGTGAAAGATCTTATTCTCTACCAGATAATTCTTACATAGCTCGCATTTGTTCCTACATTTAAAACATCCCGCGGGAGTGTTATAATTATTATTGCTGTAAATGGATCTTTTAGGCCCTGCTAAGATCTATTTTATGTTTTTGGGTCTTCTGCAAGAGGGAATAATTGACCCCTTTGGGAAAATCTGGGAACGCAATGGCGATTCAGTATATAAGATACTGGTAAATGAGGGTTATAGTCGACCACAAGAGGAAAAACGATTTTTTTGTCTTTCGGTTTTCAGCCAAGTAAGTCTTCCCTGGGTAGAGCTTTGGCGTTTTCAATTTGCTTACTGACTTCCCATGGATTGTAACCTCTCTCAACGAGATATGATCTAACTCTAGACGAGATCTATGATATGATGTAGCTCTCAAAGAGAGATAAAGGTAGATTTTGGCGAGAACGTCCTTAAATCGAGTAGCACTAAAAGCGTGATTTCGTGATTGTCCATAGCCATGAGAATATCGCTTTGAACCTTAAGCAAGGCAGTTTCAGTTGCGTGGAATTTTCGGAAGCCTGACTGGAATTTACGTAAAGGAGCATTGCGTTCGCAATGTGAAAGCAGTTGAGTAAGAACTGCCTTTCCAACAACCTTAGAGATGAAAGGCAGATTGCTAACCGGACGGATTTTTTTATAAGTTAACTCAAGGCCTGATTTCTTGAGTAGTGGTTCACGATCGCGTGCCTACTGGACACCGTTACATATTGAGAGAGACCAAAAGTCTCCAGTAACTCTTTGAATCTTCTTGAATTATTACTATGCATTAAGTCCAAATGGAAATTGAAGTCCCCTGCTATCATCAGCGGTTCAGGACACATAATAACATTTTCAAGGTAGGTGGAAAACTCATCCAAAAATACCGAAGTATAGAAGTGCTGGGAGGGCGATAGAGAGCTATACTTCGGATTCAGCGATTAGAGGCTTTGAGAATCCAGTCAGAGAATTCAAAAGAATCATGTTCTTTTCCAGCCACAAACAAAGCAACAAAAGAGTCATGAAACAAAATGCCGGTGCCACCGCCAGGTCGATCTGATTGCCGCGGAAAGCTCTTGAATAGATAACCACGAGAAGAAAGACTTGTGATACAAACCGAATCCAGGTTTGTCAGCCATGTTTCCGTTAGAACGCAGAAACCAATGTTATTGTCAGCAGCATGGTCAATAATAGTTTCAGCTTTGATAAATCACCTCCATACAAATGGAGTGTTTTGAATGGTTTTCAAAGAGTTTTTTTAGGAAAAAAAATACCGCTGACAGTTTTCAAATAAAGTGCAAAAGTGGGATTACGCAGGAATAAGCAAATTACGCGATCGTACGCGATTTCAAGCCAATTTCACGTAATCGCGTTATTGTGTAAGGTAAGAAGCCTTGAACACCTAAGAATAAAAGACCAAAAAGGGACCTCGTTATCATGCCTGGAGATCCCATAAGCTTTCGAAGCAAGCCACGTGCAATATAATTAAAAAAAAAAACACACATCTGGCTCTAACCACAATTTTGTTTTCCTTTGAGCCAAATTACACTTTACTGCATTTTCAGTTGTGAATTGCACACTAGGCGCAAATTGTGACTTCTAAAGTACAGGTTTCTAATAAATCCTAGAAAAAGTGGATTCTGAAGACCAACTTACTGCTTTCAATATTTCATCTACTGAAACGGAGGCATTTCTGGCTGCGGATACTGGAGCAACTCTAGTACTGTGGGGCTTACACAATATATCGATGCCAGAAAATTTAAGAATATCTTTGACACATCTACCAAGTAATTCTCTCCGAATCGCCTGCCAGGCTTAGGGTCAGAAAGATAATTGAAGGGAGGGGAACGATGATTAAATAATTGTCTCCACTGAAGTCATCTACTAAGCCCAGTAGGAATTGGCGCGAGAATGTCTATTTATCTAAAACAAACTCAAAAAAAAAAAAAACATATGTAAGTCCTCTGTGCCTGGGGATATCCGTTCGCGTCGGTTGCAAAATAAATAAATAAAATAAAAATTGAAGTCTTCTTAGAACGTGATCGACATTGGGTTCTTCCTTCCCAAGATAGAACTGAACTTTACTGTTGATAAAATCAAGTCGGTGACCCACCATCAGTGCGGATTTGATTTGTATACAAAGACAAGTGACCAGCCGCAACCAAGGGACTTTCTCGACCGAGGAAAAGAGAGGACCCAGGGTTCGAGGATGTAGAATAGTCTATTTGTAAATTAATTGCCAGAGAGTCTGAGAAAACACCCTCCGCATTTTTCGATTTCATACTTACTACTTCAACAACTGCATTTTCCTAATTTAATTTGGCTTTAAAATTAAGATAGACTTATTAGACGCTCAATACACCATATAAAATTGGATATAATTATATGTGACTAGGTAAAATAAGATCAAAGAAAAATCGCGTAATCTGCCGCGCAATTTGCTGTCAGTGCTC
>NC_090887.1:29970558-29988058 GCF_036669925.1 Montipora capricornis | reverse complement strand
CGGAGTCAAGCCATTGTCTTTGCGAAAACAATGGTTGCCATGAAGAAAGAATACGCAGTAATACGTTATTGATGAAAACCAGTCATCTGTAGCAGCCTAATCGACAAACTTCTAACAAGGCAGAAAAACCAGTCGCGCGCGAAATTTAAAGAGAGAAATGGAAAGCGGAGGAATAAGAAGAAAGCCGAAACTTGGACAAAACTGACCATCTATCCCGCCGATATTTCGCATTCGCCTTACGACATTGTAAATGAGCTGAGTAAAAAAGAAGATATTTTTTCCTAAAGACCAAGCGCAGTCGTTCGACTGGACGGGATACTTTTTTGCCATCTTGATAAAACGACGGGGACTTCGACAGCAACAGGCGTAGGGTTAACTGCACTATTCGGCATCGGTTCCCATTCGCGTTGATTGCTGGTTCTAGGTAAGGCGCGAGGCCGGCGTCTTCGAGATCTTGGTCGCAGATGTCGGTTGGTGTTCGCTGGATCTCTGCTGGCAGGTTTGGAAACAAAGACGAAACCGATTCTTTCTCGGGCTTCCTCTATGCTTGTTTTTAAGCTCTGAAAAAGTACCCGCTGCTAAGATTCGCATGAAAGCAAACTGAAAAGTCCAAAGTGCCCCAAAGCGTAATCAAAATGAGAAAATAGTTGCCATTCTTTTTCACTTGTCGATCGCTTCCTCGGGCTTTTTACGCTCGCGCGAATGCATTATCCCACAATCGTCACAAACCCTCGCTCGCGCAACGTTAGTTCGAGACGTTGGCATTTTTGCGGTACACAGGACGCGCATTTACTCTTTGATTTCACAATCGCTACAATTCCTAGCTCGTATAAAGATGGTTGATAAGTTAACGGTGCTTGGTACGTTTAAAGCACGAGCATTTTTTCTTTGTTGCGCGATCGCAACATGCTAATATACCCTGTCCCTCTAATTGCAAATAACCAAACAAGGATATTTTATATTCCTTTACTGAACGAAATCAATCCAAACGTATGCATAAAATAATTGCACTGGCAAACTTTACATCTTTTTGTTTCGTTTACGGGTATTGCGCGCAAATGTGTGATTTTAGTAAAGAAAAGAGAAAACAATGGCAGGCAGTATCTATTGTTTGTATTGACCGCCTACTACATACTAATGAGCATTGCCGCGCGTGCATAGCAACCAATGAAATGCGTGCTTCTTGTGCGTCTATGAATAATAACGAGCAATATAACAGTCCTAAGAAGTTTCTTGAACTGTAAGTAAATGTCCTGAGAACAAAAGGCATTTCTCCCGATGTATCGTTTAAAGACTAAGAAAATTATTGCCTGTCCTCACACTGTCTCCTGTTGTTCTCATGCTAGTTTGTACTAATGAGCATAAGAAAAGCAGTGAAGTTTTTATCAAAACAAGGTCAACTCCAGCCTCACTTTCATTCAAAGGTCAGGTTACTTGGCACACAACTGTAAAATGGTCAAACTCGTTTCCAGGGTCCTCTCTCTTCCTTACTCGAGAAAGTATCCTGGTTGCGGCTCGTCAGGTGTCTGCTACATTTTAGCAGATTCCAGAAAGATAATTAAAGGGAGGGGCATGATAACTTTTGTCTCCGATAAACTCATCCACTGAGTGCGAATTTGATTTTTATACAAAGACACGTAACCACAATGGAAACGAGGATGTGAAATGGTCTATTTTTAAATGAAATGCCTGGAGTCTGAGAAAACACCCTCCACATTTTCTGATCTAATACTTACTACTTGAGCAACT
Organism: Montipora capricornis; assembly: GCF_036669925.1. Classification (NCBI taxonomy): domain Eukaryota; kingdom Metazoa; phylum Cnidaria; class Anthozoa; order Scleractinia; family Acroporidae; genus Montipora; species Montipora capricornis. The sequence continues at coordinate 29,986,309 of NC_090887.1, read as the reverse complement.
GCATTTTAATAATTTAATTTCCCATAAAAATTAAGATGGACTTATTAGCCGCTCAATACACGTATAAAATTAGATATAATTACATGTGACTAGGTAAAATTAGCCTCCAAGGAAAACGTTCTTACGGGTTCGTCACGCAATCATTCCTCCCCCACGAACGTTCGATGTCTCAGCAAACTAGTGAGATCACTCCGAAAGTGCACAACTTTCATTATTTATCAAGACCGGGGAGAAATACGGACATAAATAAAACTATTATTGGATCGCACCGGCTAATCTACAATTCCTTCGATATCTTGCTATTTCCATTACTTGAAAAGTGACGACTGTTTGTGTCAGTAGCAATCAACTTGTTTATTATTGTTATTATTAATTAAATTCATCACAAAAATAGGGCCGCCACGCAAGGTCAAATAAGAGGTTAGGTTGTCCCAAATAAGAAAAAAAAATGTAGTGGAATGACATTTAGTTAAAGGCCAAAGTCCAAATACAAATTCATTGAAGAGTTGAAAGAGTTATCAGTTGCTGTTGAGATTTAACTTAAACAGCTACGAGCGACTTATTAAGTGATTCAAACAAATCTCTATGCAGTGAGTTTGTGAATCAAACCCGGGCCACATTGGTGGTAGGCGAGTGCTCTCAACACTACTCCAGCCCTGCTCCCCTTTAACTGGTTTGCGAGGGAAGTCTAAGTTGTAAGAGTGACCAAGGGTCCGCAAAGAGGAGCAACAACAACAGTCGTCAATGAGGACTTGACAATGGGACCGAAGGTAGTCGACGAGCTCACCCACAAGATTAATCAGCTGACGCATGTTGTCAATAGTTTAACGCCTGTTGTTAACGACCTAAAAAAGCTTACGATGCCTCCTTGAGAGAGAGGAGTCTGGGGAGAGAGAGGTCGAAGACGACGTGGGCGAAGAGAACGGCGTAGCTGAAGGGGAGCCCTCGGCAAAAAAGCACAAATCTAGCTCAGGTCGACTTAATCAGTTTATTGTTGGTTTGGCTGGCGTCCTAGAACAGGAGGTTACTGAAAACGAGCAGACTGACAAGTACAGACCTTAAAGATAAAACAAATTTAATTTTTCTGGTTTCAGTTTTCTATTTCCACTCAAAGAAATATAGGGAAACATGAAAGGAGAAAAAAAAGAAAAACTGCAACATGGTGGTCAAACGAGTGCAACCAGGCACCCATGACCCGGAGCCTACAACTCTACTGTGTTCGTGTAACGGCGTTTTCACAGACCGATTTATTTTTAGATTGAATTTCCCGCGAATGAGACTCCCACAGGAGCCCGATGACCAATTACAAGAAATAAATTAAGCTGACGTCATAGGGTCACCGAACCGGAACTGCCTTTGTTTTTTGACCTAATTCGCGGGAAGGGCTAGTCTAAAGATAAACCTACTTCTGAAAATGCCGTTTCACAGACGCTGTATGGAAGTTGCACGCTCCAGATGGGTTCCAGGTGCAACTTGTTGGATTCAATATTATTGGTTGATGTTTCACTCACACGTTGGACCCTTTCAGCCTGGCCTTAACCACAAGAAACGTAGTAGTTGACGAAAGCAAAGAAAAAAAAAAAAAACCTCTACCCTTCGAGGCCCCCACACAGTATCAGTCTTTTCACCAGTTCCCCAGTTCCCGGTTATTTTTTAGAGAAATATGACTATGATGATGATGATGATGATATTATAATAGAGTTTTCGACGTCTTGCCCTCTGTAAACCTTCTGCTTGTGTTGTAGCTTGCTGCAGAGAAAACTCGACATATAGGTAAAATAAAAAACAAACTACTGCATTTTCCTTCGTATTTATTTATTGAAATGTCTCTCAAAAATAGTCTGAAATGGCATTCCCGAGACCCTAAATTTCAAACTTTTCAGGTGGAGCATGCCCCCAGTTCCCCCTACTTTGGAGCGCCTTTGATAGAACATTGGCGCGAGTATAAGCTCGCGCACATTGATAAAATTTCGGATTTTGACTGACACCGAGCTGAATCTGTCAAGGAATTTGCTATTCTCCTGAACGAGCGCGGTGAGCCCCTCTTTTAATGGTGTTATGCAATTGTAACAGGTACACGGAAAACATATTTTAAGGAAAAAAAGTTGGACAGTAGAAGTTGTAGTATTTATATAAAAATGAAGTGAAAACTGCATGTGGAGCCAGACACTAAGTAAGAGGTGATGATATTGCGTCCCAATTCGCTTACATTTTTTTGCAAGCTCGAGCAATTTGAAATCACTTTACTGAAAGAGTTTGTCCCAGACGAGCAAGTAGGCTCAAGTTTTCAGTAATATCGAGTTCCAGTTGATCAAGTTTCAAACGCTTCTCGGTAGCCTCGCAGCTCCTACAAGGTCTCACCTGATTGGAGACCACCCTTGAGGTTTAACAAAAGAACAAATAACAGAAACAATGGCCCTTTTGTTTTAGGCCTAGGGTCCAGTGTTTCTGTTATTTGTTCTTTTGTTAAACCCCAAGGGTGGTCTCCAATCAGGTGAGACCTTGTAAGAGCTGCGAGGTGACCCACGCTTCTCGTGTAATTCCGAAAAAATAAAAGAGAACTTAAAATAAAGGGCATGCAGCGCGAAAACAAGCACGGTGACCTCATCTATTTACTGCATTTTTAAAATATCCTGTGCATATAAGTATCAACTTTGCGGCCAAGTTTGACAAAAATCTGGATAGGACGTCATTTTCAAGGGAATTACCTTAAAGCTGTGTACGGCCCAAAACGAACACTGTTGCCCCGGTTAAGAATGCAGATTGAACTCAGCTATTTACAGACATGAAAGAAATATCAGACAGATGGAAAGAGCATTTTACCAACTGCTGAATCAAGAAGGCAACGTAGACAATGATGCAAATGACCACCTAACTGCTCGAGAGACAATTGTGCATTTGAATGATCCAATTACCATGGAAGAACTAAAGAAAGCTGTAAAAGCTGCTAACATTGGTAAAGCGCCTGGTCTAGATGGCATACCAGCTGAAGTCATAAAACATGGCGGTGATGGTCTACTACAACAACTGCTTTCTATAAAAGTGCACTAGGTGAGACCGCTTGTGTGGATCCAAGGCTGGACTAACTGCACACCTGAGAACGTGCAACGCGCAACACCGGCGCTAATTACTATCGGCTCAGTCAACTTCAAAATCGATATACTGGCGGAGAGGTAGAGCATTAATGTAGCATCGCCCAGGTCATGGGCTCGAATGCAGTTGGAGCCACCTGAATTGTCAACATGAGACAATTGCTTCAATTTTCCAGATAATCGCGAGGATCATTTGTCTCTTTCAGACGCTATTGTGTTGGAAAGCATTCCCAGAAGCTGATGAGACTAGTGTAACCGCACTTGCAGATCTGGGTAATATCACGCAACCCACAGGAAAGACCGCTGCCGGAATTGAGAAATTACTCTGCTTGCTGTACTAGCCTAAGACACTTACTTCCAATGTTAAAGACCAATGCAATCCTCCATCTAATTAAGAAGCAAGGTTCCAGTAGTCGATATGAACGTCGCGAAGCGGGAATTAAATGTACCGATCTTCGCAGCAACAATATTGCTGAAGATGATGGATACTCTGATAATGATGCTGATGACGATCATCATGAGTTATCTGATGTGGATAATGTTGATGATGATCATAATCTACGGGGATGATGATGAAGAGGTGGAAGAGGAAGACGAGGGAGATGAACAGGATACCTTTTATCCTTTTCAAGGGGTTGTGAAAACACTGCATTTGGCAGAATTTACTTAGCTCTAAAAAGTAAGCGGTGAAAATATGCCACAAGACATTTTATGAAAAAAGGCTCCTTTGCATGTTATAGTGGACACGAGATCAGATCTTCTACTGTTATGTTACAGAGTTGTCTGAGTTCCACTCCAATCGATAGTAAAAGTAATGTGGGAAAATATGTCGACACAAATAATTATTACATTCATTGTGTGAGCCAGCATTATGTGATTCAAAAATGATATTTACAAGTTCCAGCGATTTTCTATTTTTTTTTTTAATTTGCGACAATTTGAAAACGCAGTTAAAGTGTGGTTTTCTGTTTGACAAATTGTCCAAAATTTGCTCCGAGGCCAAGCAACGGCGAAGACTTAAAATGAATTCAATTGGCACCAAACTTAACACAAAATAAGAACAACCATTCTCTTCCATTCCTATCTAGATACTTTTTATGGACATGTTAAAATTGTGATTTTCAAAGCGCCTTATAAAACATCCTCAAAGTACGCATAACATGCCGGCGGAAAATGGGTGATACTTAACGCGATAAAAATGTACATGGTATGTAATTCTTTTGACTTCGTGACTTTTATGCTTCATATTCTTCAACTATTGCTATTATTCGTTTTCTGCATAAAGGTTTGTGCTCGAGCTCGGAACGCTTCCCTCCGAAAATAGCAAAAAAATGTTTGTAACCTGAGCGAGGTAAATCACGCAAAATTTGAACGCAAACTGATGCTAATTCTTCATATAAAATCGTTGAACTGACTAATTTTCGGCTTGTAGCTTGGCAGGCTTTAAAAAATACGAAGTAATCCTTTAGAAGTACTGTACTTATTCGGCTACAAGGTACTGAAAATCGTATTTGAGGACAAAACAAATTTGAATTAATACCGGTTTATGCAAGTGACTTTTGTATCACGATTTCAAAACTGAACTTAATACAGCATTAAATATGTTTAGTTTTTTTGGCAAAAGACATCGTGATTCACACGATAATTTAATATTTAGGTACAAGAAATGTACTCCAATGCAATGCGAAATGTATCGAAAATTATTTTTGTAATTTTTTAGACTTGTGTTTCTTTTTTTCGTTTTTCTTTTTTTAACGGACACAGTATCACTTTCACTGAAATGCATGAACGACTTGGCCTACGGTTTCATTTTAAGAGCACGCTTTTAAAAGGTAGTAATAGCCCAAAAATATGACAGAATTTTAAACCAAATCAGTATACATATGTTACAAAATAGGAACGCATTGCGTACGTGCGGTAGTCTACATCTACATCTACATCAAGTTGTCTTTGAGTAATAGGTAGCCGTAATATTACACGATATTGTTTTAGTATCGTAAATCATTATAGTGCCATGGTAGATGTCTTAGATAAATAGTCCCTGAGAAGACAAGTGGAAATACTAAACCCAGAAAGATTGAAGAAAATAAAAAGGAATCGAGAAACATTGGCTTCGAGGCTGACATGTTGATCATTCTCAAGTTCCCTTACAACTTCTTTTTCACAACAAGGTTAAACGTGCACCCTGCGCCTAAGGCAATATATCACTAAAGTTAAGAATAGAATAGAATAGAGCTTTAATAGGATCATCCTCGAAATGTTTTTCAGACACTATTTACAATGACTTGAATACGTTACTAAACCACTTAAGTTATAAATAATGCATAAAAGAATTCGTGGTAACATTATAAAAAAGGCCCGCTCTGTAAGTTGCCCTTTTATAGCTTGCTTGAAAGACTGAAAGGAAGCACATTGCTTTATGTCATTATCTAAGTTTTTTCAAATATTAGTTCCTCTGTATGCGAATGTGCGTTGGCCGGTAGCAGTTCTATACAAAGGTATATGTAATAAATCACGATTGCGGGTGTGGCAGGCATGGATACTAGAGCGTTTAGTGAATTTATCTTCCATATTTAGGTGCGAAACCATTAAGACATAACGCCAAAAATTTTTGTGGTTGTCTTTTTTTCCGGTTTTCGACGTCTTAGCAAAGTAGTGAGATCACTAGCAAAGTGCACAGCTTTCACACAACAAAAAGAAAAATAATAACAATAATAATAATAATAATAATAATAATAGTAATAGCAATAGTAATAATAATAATAATAATAATAATAATAATAATAACAACAACCTTATTTACAGTGCGACCTGACAAAGTTTTTTTTAAAAACTGTCCACCAATCAGGATGTGTGAATTTGATTGACAGTCACACCTCCTTGCAAAGTTCGCACAGTTGTAAGAGTCATCAGTTGTGCATCAAAGTGGCCTACTAATTCTTTTGTATGGTCTGAAAGCAACTTAGCGATCTACCCTGTGTCCATGATTAAAATTTAGTTTAATGGAAGATCCGAAGTTTGCGGCCGGTGATCAAAACCTAAAGGACTCTTTATCTGAAACTAATTGAGCGTTTTGTGTCGAGCCCACGTGAGATAAAGATATTTAATTTTGGGTTGACTCTGGCCCTCCGTGACTAATTGTATTTCTGCACGCCCCGTCACTAATCTGAAGTGATTGTGGAACCCTAGAAGTTCTAGCGTGGACGTCAATTTCGCCTTACTTCACATGATCACCTATCTACTCGCCGAACTACCGGATTTACCTGCCTCAATTTGCAAGTGTTTTCAATTCTTTTGAAACTATAAGCTAAAAACAAATAAACGCAAAAGTTGACGGGAACATTAACAAATTAAATTTAGCGGCACAAGGAAAGAAAACATAATAGAGCTAGCAGAAGGGTTGGTTATGGCGATCGCCTTAAAGAAGACCCACATTAAAAGTTAGGCGACTTAGAAAGTTCTGCCTTGGCTTCCCCGACCCATGACACTAAACTGAACTGTTTTACCAACAGAACTCGCGGTTTGGCGGGGACTGATTGGCTTCTTTTACCAGAGAATCTGTACCCGGATCATCCTCCAGAAATTTGTTACGAGACAGATTTTGTAGGCACAGCTTCAGTGTTTTAACTTCTTTATTCTGGCTTGAAACTTCAGCACTCTGCCGTTGCCGGCAGCCAACTCCAGTAGTGTAGCAGCTGATCCAAAGATTACTCGCCATTGGTTTGCAACCCTTGCACGAAACAATGACATGTCATTCTTTCTATTGTTTTAGCTATTGTTTGGGGTAAGGGTTGCAAACCAATGGCGAGTAATCTTTGGATCAGCTGCTACATCACCCGCCAACTCTGTCATCAAACTACTAAAACCTGCTCTTGCTGAGCTGTGATTGGTTAATGAATACATTTCCTTCGAAGAACAAAGGTGACAGCCTGGGCGAATGATTACGTGCCCCGGGCATTGCACGTGAACTAGGCGAATAAGTGAGTGTCACAAAAAGTTACAAGGTTAACTCTCCTGAGGAAAGCACTTTCGCGAGTAAGCTTTGGGTGCCAAATAGACAGCTATAGATGATCAAAGAGCTTGAAAAGTTATACAAACGTGATTCTAAAACCCTCAGTATCCCAGGCGGAAAAAGCTTGTGGTAAATACTTTTGCTAGACAATTCAATCTTCAATCGCTACTTTACACCCGGCTAACCGCGGGAAAGCCAAAGCTACAGATAACTACGCTAAGATAACTAACATGGTCGGTCTTACAAGCTTGTCAGAAATAGCCGCTAAAACGGTCCTCGTGTTTCCACACACATTAACTTAAATTAATTGCGAGGGACGAGGTTGTTTGCGACAATTAACTTGGTTTGCACGTTTCAATTTCCTATGTTCGTTCTTAGCATCATGCATTTAGAACTCTGCATATAATAACGCGATCTTGAAAAGATTGATTCAAATATTATAAAATATGCTTCAACATATGCCCTAAATAAAGTTACTTCCACGTGCTAATACACACTGAGTACAAATTACATTCCTTTTAACTGTGTTTTGGAAGGTTTTCTAATTTAGAAAATAAATAAAGTCAAACACTATGAAACGGCAGCAACGTTCACCCTTGAAATTGGGCGAATTGAACCTAAGACCTGTGTATCACAGGTATTTCTTACAAACTAGAAGATCCGTGAGCGTAAAATGCCACAAGCTTGTTTTGATATCTTGCAGTTTACAGGGATTGCTGCTCTTAGGATGGGACCCATACACCGACTGACCTATATTTGCTATTCATATGGGAGTCTTCTTGGAATGATCACAGGTTCAATAACACTCGGGAAATCTTACTTCGACTTGATTTCCTTTATATACAGTTCAGCTATCAAACAACGGCTTTGATGCATGTTTAATTTCAAGAAATACCTTCTTCGTTCGATGTCACCGGCCATCTCACCAGACTTGTGCTTCTCGAATTTAGGTCTAAGCACCCACTTCAAATAGCGCTGATAAACAGTATCTAGGGCTGCGTTTACATGAGACCCGGGGTGAGTTTCATCCGGGGTGAAATTTGATTTCGTTTACATGGTTGATTTCACCCCTGGATGAAAGGAAAACAGTCTCATCCCGGGATGAAATCAATGTCGAAAGCTACCTCGGTGTGCTAAGCAAAAACATATAAAGTTCTCAACTTACCTTCCACTACAACTCGCGGCACCCATGGCGGTAAATCTGTTCATTACAAAATGGCCGTCCTTGCCGTAAACTGATATGCACAGTATGATCATTCATCGCTTGTCATACGTAGGGAGGCACAGAAAAATATCATTTCGGCCCGGGACAGAAAAGAATCAAAAGTGTATACATGAATTTTTTATCCCGGGATGAAATTTTGTCCCGTTGCTGAAGACTGGGATGAAATCGTCCCAGGATGAAGAAATTTCACCCCGGAATCATATAAACACCAAAAGCCAAATGACCAGACACCGAGGTGAAACTCATCCTGGGATGAAACTCGTCCCGACCGGGATGAGTTCTCTCATGTAAACAGCACCTAAGTCTCGACCCCCGTATGAATATCAAATATCAAATATAGGTCGGTGTACGGGTACCGTACAAAAGGTCACTGCTTTTATAAAAATCTTCTTGCTTGTAAATAATGGTTACATAAATTAAATTTGGGCAAGAACGCAAAAATAAAAGTACACGAGCTTAAAGAAATATTGTTAACTTCCCAAATTAACTTTTCCAGCCAAAAATCATATTGAAACAAACAACATATTTGCTATTAGTATTAGAGGCAAAAAAACCTTCCTATTTCATTCTGTGCGCATGCGTACAAACAAGCAACACACTCCATGTCAAAAACCACACGCAAGTAAATAAAATTCTTGCCGGAATTTCAGGAACAAACCCTTCCCTGAAGAACCTTTCTCTTGAATAATGAAGTGTAAAATGGACAACAACCCTTCTTTCATGCAATTTTTGACTAACGAGAATTAGCCAAATTTCCCTTTGTTGTTGTTGTTGCTTTTTTTTTACCTGAAGACTGTGTAGAGTTGAGCACAGTAAATGAAATCATAAATAGCCAGACTTTTAGTAAACACGGATCTAGTTCCACTAAAGAGTTTTGATTCCTTCTCTGAGTTTGTCAAACCCATATCCAACCAGAAAGAGTTAACAGAGAATTTGCCATTTGGTTCCAGTGTCGTGCACTGCACATAACATTATAGTTAGTGAAATATTAGAAAAACAGCTCACTTTGATATCCGACGGCGAAAAATGCAATTAATGTCGAAGTTTATTGCTTGTCGCATAATCATTTTTCACCGCTTGTTTTGTTTATCCAATTGAAGTTCCATCCTTGAGCTCCATAAAGGTTTTTTTTGTTTAAGGATCCAATAAAACACCATTCGAATTTCCCAACGGATAAAATCTCCTTGAATCTACGCATTTCTATAACCCTCTTAAACCTACAGGACTGTAGCAAAGATACGCCCAGAAGACTCTAGGAACAAAGAGATTACTTAGCAGGGGAGTGCCAGAAAAGACCAAACTGCGCCACTTTTCTTTCTTCCGACGAAGAAACAAAACGGAGAAATTCAACACAGATTTCGACTGGATTGCCATACATAGCAACCCAGTAATCAGACCTTATCTTAAATTGCGTTTTTTACAGTTCTGAGCTTAATGACCAGGCCTTAAAATGGCACCTAGGCTGAAGTTGACCTCGTTATTATTCAAACGTCCCTGCTTTTCTTGTGTTAATGATATTGTTCTCATTCTAAGTAGTAGGAATTTACATAAGAAAAGCGGTGAAGCTTTTAGGAAAATGTGGTCAACTCAAGCATCACTTTCATACAAAGGTCACGTAATTATGCACACAACTGGAAATGGTCGACTTCGTTTCCAGGCTCCTCTCTCTTCCTTACTGAATAAAGTACCCTGGTTGCGGCTGGTCACGTGTCTGCTCCATTTTGCAGATTCCAGAAAACAAAAAACTGAAGGGAGGGAAACGATGATTAAATCTTTGTCTCCACTAAACTCATTTACTGATCCTGGAAGGAAGTGGAAATTAAACATCACTTCGCGCGAGAATGTCTATTTATCTAAAACCAGACTAAAAAAGGGGACATTTCTGGGGACTGAGTGGAACGAAAAAGCCTGAAATTGAATATTTCTGTGTCACTAGAGCGACAGGGCCTGGGTTGCAGTAGGTGTTAGATAGGGATTATGGATAGTGACTGGTGTATTTAATCTAGATAGAGCATGTCATTGGTAATTCTAGGTCGACACTGTTTATACGCAATTTTCGAAATCACCCCTAGTCAACAGTTGCTAAGGTTAATGACGGTTTTCAGTTTTGATGAAGCGCAGAGATCTTTAATGTCCGTCTTCAATCGAGCTAACAGTGATTCCGCCGGCACATATCTGAGAGAAGTTTAGAAGCTGATATTCGACGAGTCACTTGGGTTCAAGATGAAGGCAATCGGAGGCCAGTTTCGACGTAATATGGAGCTGTCTGACACGATAGAATAAGCCAAGACCCCTTGCCTGGTTAAGTTTTTCTTTTAAGTCAACGAATCTCTGGAGAAAGCAAACCTGGTGTCCTTCTGTCTTCCAAGTCTCATACCGGTCAATGACTAGTTGGCTGTCCAAGTCTAGTCGAAGGTGTAGTGATGTCCAATTTTGCTTTTAGTACTTTCATGACTGTTTTACCGATGATTGCCGTGATTGCTGATCATATTTTCTTAACCAACCATAGAATTAGATGATTGCCGTGATTGCTGATCATGTTTTCTTAACCAACCATAGAATTAAGTAGGATCATTTTGAAATATTAGCAACTGGTCGATCAGACATGCATTGCAAAATTAAAGAGTCTCTGTTGATCCGTGATCTAAGGCCAGCCTTAAATGAAAACGTTGGCAGTGAGAAACTTTTCTCTATTATTAGCATATTCTTGTCGTTTTATGTCAATCAGTTTCGTTAGTTCCCATTCCGTACAGTTGTATTTTTGAATTTAAATTTATCTGTAACTGAATAATAATCACTTCTGATGATGTATGTTGTAAAATACGAAACGTTAAGTTTATAAAAGTTATGCATTTCAAGCAAATGTTTGTAACCGCTGTTTGCGTATTATTCCTATTGAGACTCGGAGAACTTGTTTTTGACGTTATTTTTGAATATTTAACATAGCGTTGTATTGAACCCCTTTTTTTGCCCACCTGAGATTATTAATCCCCTTTTCAGTTTCTTTGCAAATCTCAGGAAGAAAAGATTCATACTTGATTTGAGGCACGTTATTTTTTGTCTTTTAAGCAAATATAACTGGTGTGAAGATATTTCCACAGCCCTGAAGATCGTTTCTAAGATTTTTTTTTGTCAGTTTTGTGACCTCAAGTCTGATTATATATCCACTGTGACATAGAAATTTTCCCTAACCCTAGAAATTTCCTAGCTTTCTCCTGCGTTTTTGGGGACCGAAAAGTTCAAATATTTTCAGTTTGTAATTTTGCTTTTCAGCTCAGTTTGCGGCACTGTGTTTGGTTCGGGGAATACGTTTCCATTTTTGCCACAGGGTTTTTGGTTTTTCGTATCCGGCAACGCTATTAGTTTGTATTTCATTTGCTGTATTATCTGGGAAACATGACTTTTTTATTTACTTTAGGTTCGCCAATAGTGGCTTTCATCCCATATTCACGAATGTAATGTTACGACGGCGTGCGGTTGAGACTAATGATATTTCTCTTGCGTCTTAATTGCATGGTGAAGCAGAAAGTCCTTTGCCGTCCGTCGGTTGCAGGAAAAAAAACTGGATGTCTACTTAGAGGGTGAGCGCCATTTTGCAAAGAAAAACAATTGCATTCTCCCTCCCCTAGATAGAATTGAAATTTCGTGTTGATAAAATTAAGTGTGGGACCCACCATCAGTGCGGATTCGATATTTATAGAAAGACACTTGACCAGCCGCAACCAAGGAACTTACTCGAGCGAGGAGGAGGGAGGACCCTGGAAACGAGGATGTAAAATGATCTATTTCTAAATGAAATGCCAGAGAGTCTGGGAAAACACCCTCCGCATTTTCCGATCTCATACTTACTACTTGAGCAACTGCATTTTAATAATCTAATTTGGCATTAAAATCAAGATGTTGTAAGGCATCGATAGAGAGATAACTGAACGGTATCGATTGGCTATTGTTTTTCGCTTCCCTTGGGAGCTTCGAGGATAAGTGGGCCGTATTTCAGCAAGCTATCCTCGCCGGAATTGATATTTTAATGCCTGCAAAGCAAGTGCGCGTGTGCCCAGCCGACGCGCCATTAGTGAACCCGAGACTTAGGACAGTACGATTTCTACTGTGCTCAAGCATTACAAAAATTTAGTAAACCGGGAGGGGAAGAATTGTAGAGCGATGCATTATGAGTCTAGGATACAACACCTAAAGGATGAACATCCTTAAAAGATGGTGGGACGAAATGAAGCGTCTGAGTTTAGCAAAGGCCAAGAATGGCGATTTGTGTGGTCAAATTAATGCGGATCACTTTTCAGACCTTTCCCAAGTGGAGCAGGCTAACTTGGTCAATTGAGCCTTCCACGAACCGCTAGTGGAATATAAGTTTTTCAAAGATAATTCATGAATAACATTTGTAAAAAGCTTTAAAATACAAAGCAACGTATGGCGTTCTTTCTCAAATTGAAGCTTAATTATCTCTGAAAAGTGCATGGTTACCCCCAATTTTCGTTTTGGATACCAAGAGTGCTTACTAATGCCTCGTTCACACCAAACCTTAACCATGTTTTGAACATGTTTAGTTAAACACGGTTTCAAAGTGTTTTCTTTTAAAGTCGTGAATACTGATATTTGTCGACTATAAATTTAACACAGGTCAAAGCATGTATTGAATGAAATTCACTTCAATCTCATGTAAAAGCCAGTCCTACATTTTTCTGTGACTGATTTTCACTTTGTTAAACCCAGTTTAATTAAACATGTCTTGTTGGTGTGAATGGGGTATAAGATCTACTTTCTCCGGATAGTTTTAAACCGCGCAAAAATATCCGTATGTTAGTAAGCATCACCGATTGGAAATCCGAGTGTCTTGAGATGCGCAGAACATATGCGTAATAACAATAGTAGGCACTGTCCTTAAAGGACGCTACTAAAAGTCAACCCCACTAAAGCTGCCGGACCGGACATGATCCCGAACTTGCTACTCAAGGAGTACGCCGATATCTTGGCCTTCCGATTACGGAGATTCTAAATGCTTCTTATAGACAACACCGCCTCCCACCCATCCACACCCGTGCCGAAAAAGAAACCAGTTCTGGATCTGAAGAAGTATTGAGATCTATTTCTCTAACGCCTTGTATCTCTGAAGTGGCAGAAGGATTCATTGTAGACGACTATCTCAAACCTACTGTATTAGATGTCATTGATAGTAGTCAGTTAGTATGGGCCCGAGATCGTCAAGTACTTTGGCTTTGATAAGCATGATGGATACATGGTCCCTGGAGAGTGACAGAAACGGAACGACTGTAAGGACTCTACTCTACTATATTAGTCAACAAGTTACGTAATTTAGCGGTACCACGTGGTATAGTTAATTGGATCATTGATTTTCTGTCTAATCGATTTCAAAGAATCAAACGAGCAAAAGGTTGTTACTCCAACTGGGGACTAGTCCCCTCCTGGGTACCGCAGGGTATCAAATTGGGCAAAGGCTTTTGGTATTGATGATAAATGATTTAGATGTAAACATTCCACATTTATGGAAATTTGTTGATGAAACCACAGTATCTGATGTCGTTGCCAAAGGGAATACCAGTAAGGCACAGTATAGTTAATCAGGTTATTGAGTGGTCCCATGTGAACAGAGTGCAACTCAACCCCGAAAAAGGGAAGGAACTCCGAATTTCGTTTGCCCGGAGCCCAGTTGAACTGGATGCGGTTGTTATCGATAGGAAAGAAGTAGAAGTTGCAAGTACCGGCGCCAAGTTATTGGGACTTACTGTAAGTGCCAACCTAACTTGGAATGCGCACATTGAAGAAGTAGTTAAGAAAGCTAGTAGGCGATTTTATTTTTTTTCTCAAGCATCTCAGTGGGCCGGAATTCTTATCCTTGAATATGATTGGCTGGTAACGAGCTTTTAGACGGTCCAGCTTTCTCTCATCCGGACCGGTTGCCCCGTCCGGAATTCGCGGGAAATCAGTCCTCAATTTTTTTTTTTTTTTGTTTACTAGGGGGCCACGAAATGTTGGATTTTACCTCTTAAAACGCAAGTTTTCGCTTACTAACTAACCTTTGCAAAAACAAGAAAAAACATCAGCAATGGAAGGCCTGGTCATTCTTCAAAAAGGCGAGTATTCACATCATTTTGCCGACCACACTTTGGCGGCTTGCTGTATTACGAGTTGTTGGTTTTCTTGGACTGTTGACAAGCCGTTGAAATGAAAACAAATTTCTGCCGAGCAGTAGATAACGCGAAATGCACCTTCTATCAATATCGAAATGAAAGCCTCTTCCATTTATTTGGGGGAATGTAGCAAAAGCCGTTGTTTTGGAATATTGTTTTCCATGGACGCAGGGCTGTAAGATTGTTAGTAAAGAATACACTTTTCAGGTAAATAATTGCTTGGGACTGAGGTCCAGATACCTCTAAATACAATTTGCAAATTAACTTTTGTTTTTTGACAAGCAAACATTTCATTTGGCTGTGTAAATTGAAAGAATGGAAGCCGACTTTTAAGAATACTTACGACATCTAAAATATATTTATATATACTAGAGAAGGCCGATAGAACAACACGAAAGAAATGGGAACGGCTATTGCTTTAAAAAAATAATAATAATGTAAAAAATGGAAAAACAAAAAACAAAACTGTACAGTTCATTGCTATCTAGATCTTGTGGAGTATAAATTATCGCCCCTATCAAAACCAATAGCTCCTCTTTTTTTACTATTATGTAAACATATTCCATGTGCGTGGGTGTGTTTGTGGGTGTGTGAGGTGAGGTGAGGGTACTCGTGCGTTACATGTAAACATGTCCGGCAGTTGTTGTTTATGTCGTTCTTTGTTTAATAGCAATTAAAAATAATAATAATAATAATAAAATAACAAATAAAGAGAGCATTTTTTTTAACTCGGTCTTTTGGTTGACCACCGTTATTTTCTTTGAAGTTATATTTCCTAATCTCGTTCTATATTGCTTTGCGCATCGAAACTCGGTTCCAAACATTTCAACTCGAGGCTCGGGGTGCGAAATCTGTAGTCTATGGCCACTATGGCAGCCACGCGAAGAAAGCCCATACGCAAACAAACACATCACAACTCTCTGGTTTTTCACGTTGTTGTTTTTCTTGAACTGTTGACATGCCGTTTAACTAAGAGTCCTTTTTTGGTTGACATCCGTTATTTTCTTTGGAGTTTTACTTTATAATATCTTCATTTAAGAAACTTGAAGTACAGATTCGTAGCTAAAACAGTCAGAAAAAAAGTGGCAACCCTGTGGAGTTTGCATGAACTAATGTCAATGCCAACAAGTTTTTTCTTGTGTAGTTTTCTATGTTTTGCACTCCTTTGTAAAGGACTTGACGGAGAACAAAGATAAATCCTTGAAATAATAAGATATGAAGGCAGAGACTGAGATGTTACGGTAATGTTCATATTTTT
>NC_090887.1:29958058-29963058 GCF_036669925.1 Montipora capricornis | reverse complement strand
CTAACAACCAATTTTGACACGGCTGGTCAACGGTTCACCGAGCCTCCATACGGTGAGCGCAAACCTACGCAAGTGTACCCATAGTTGGGCAGAGCAAAACAAATCCCAGACTCGTCCCAAATACCTGCGTGGGGTCATGTTCGAGTTTCTAAATCGGCGAACGATATTAAAAGTTCCACACTGAAACCTTAAACACAGCTCCCATCGCTTTGGTTGCCCCACCGCATGTTATAAATCCGGATTTTCATCGAACTCCGTACGTACTGAAGCTGTTTGAAGCCTCGCGTGTGCAAAAATCCCCTCGTCCGATGACACTCGACACCACGGCTGTTTTTTTGTTGTTGTTGGAAAAAGTATAGTTTTGTTAAGTGAATTGCTTTGAGCCAAAGAAATCACCGCACCGTAATTTCTACTGTCCAAAAAACAGACAAGCGACATTGTAACTCGGATACCTTTCAGGTATTCCGAGTAATAATTGTTGGTTTTCGATCGATATCGCTTGATGCACCGGTGTGAGAAATAATTTTGAACATTTCAACGCAACTGGAAGCGCAAAAACAAAGCACAGATGATTTCAACGATGGCATTTTCCCCGGACTCTCAACAGAAAAATGTGTCCAAAAGGCTGAAAAGGTGCAGCGACCTTTTCATATGAATTTCTTCTGCAGTCATGATAATGTGAGTTGTTGACGTGACGGATGAAACACAGGATTGTGTTTCATACACTAGTAAATACATTCGACTGCGTTTCAAACTCCATCCAAACAGCTTCAGTACTTACGGAGTTCGATGAAAATCCGGATTCATAACATGCGGTGGGGCAACCAACGCGATGGGAGCTGTGTTTAAGGTTTCAGTGTGGAACTTTTAATATCGTTCGCCGATTTAGAAACTCGAACATGACCCCAGGCAGTTATTTGGGGACGAGCCTGGGATTTGTTTTGCTCTGCCCAACTATGGGTACACTTGCGTAGGTTTGCGCTCACCGTATGGAGGCTCGGTGAACCGTTGACCAGCCGTGTCAAAATTGGTTGTTAGCGAGCCTCGAAGGAGTTTGAAAATTTGAATATTTTTCGCAGTTTCTCAGCAATGGGTACTCGCTGGACCTTGAAACTTGGCCAAGGGGAAGTAAATTTATCCGTGTAGCCATCGCCGGAGTTTGAGTTTGACTGATGCCGGAGAAGTGTGAATTTTTTCGGCGAGATCTGAGGTAAGTTAGAAATGAGTTGCCAGCCTTTCCTTTATTTAGGGAAGAGTGACGACTCGGGAATTTGAGAAGTCGCTTAAATCGCATCCAATCAGGCAAAAAACCACACAAAAAGCAGGTAAATATCTTTTTCAGTCTGTTATCAAGATTCCCATACAAATCCTTATAATTGTTTACCTTCCGACTCTGGGCCGCCTGTGGATAAAACATGCGGTGGGGCAACCAAAGCGATGGGAGCTGTGTTGGGGTTTCAGTGTGAAAGTACAAACGGCTACTAACACTCTTATAACTCTTTTTTCATTATTATTTTATTAACCCACAGTCTGCAGTCTGCATTTTACCCTCAGTCTGCATTTTATCCCTGGTCTGCAGTCTGCGTTTTACACTGACCGGTTATTTGAGTGGTTTTTGGCAACAGAGGTTAATTATTCGTAATGCGATCGCTTCCGTTGCCGTTAGCAATGGGTCGCAAATTTGACACTTTTATCGCATTATCACATTACGCATTGAACCACGTTATCTATTACGTATTTCTAAAAATCTAAAAATATTCGTGCCTTATCAGTTTTCGGTCGAATTTATGTCCAAGAAGGCAGATAAATTGCAGAAAATATTAGTTTTGCATCCAAAAATTCGTAATCAACGCTAAAATGACCAAATTTTGCCTAGAAAACATATTTTACTGTTATTTTTCTTAAATTTTTTCGTTCAACTTTCGCTTTTATAAAATGTTTCAGTTTTCTGTAAATAAGTTATATGCTGTTGGAAAGCTTATTTTCTTAGCTTTAAAATGATGTATTTTTTCCCCCTAACTTAAATATTTTTTGAGAAAAAAAAAACATTTTTTGGCGATGGCTGATTTACCGCGGTTTTCTCGCGGTTGGGAAAGTAGGAAGAAGAGTTAGGCCAGTAGCCAGGTTTTTAACCTCAGAAAAGGATCTGTTTCGTCGTACGAACGTGTGAGGACCTGTGAGCCAAAGGGCCTCTGCTGGTATGACTTCTGGGTGACCCCTTAATAACTTCTTACTAACCGAGCGCGAGGGCTGTACTGCCAGGGAAATATTGGCCCGAGGTCGTGGCAGTACGGACCGAGCGCAGCGAGGTCCGTACAAAAACGACCCAGGGCCAATATTCCCCAGTACGGCTCGAGCTAGCTCGGTTAGTAAGTAGTTTATTATATGGTTTTTTAATTACCTTTTGCTTTGTTTTTGCAAGCCCGGGGGGGGGGGGTCTCGCTTAGGGTGTTTCGGGCAAAGCGCCAATATTTTAAGCCGCCAAGGTCAAAATTTGCTTAAGTCACGTCCAGATTGGTCTCCTTTAGGAGTCACAAAAAGCTTGAGCCACGCCCAGATGGTCTCCTTCAGGGGTTAAATTTAAAATTTCCGACTAGCATCCCCGTGTGTTCCATATGGGAGTCCCCCCCCTCCCTCCCTTCTCCGGGGCTGCACGTACCACAGGCAACCCAGTGTACCCTCACGGAGGGTCTAGTTAAGTCTAAACGCAGATAGTGATATGAACCCTGACCTTAATCTTGCTAAACCAAAATTACGAGGTCGTTGTTATTCTCCTCATAGCTTTAATAAACTAAAATTAAATCTTCCTGAGCCTTGCCGATGCGACGGAACCTTCGCTCTACTTCAAAATACTATCAGAAGTCTAAAGCACAATCTTGATGATTTCCAGGTTCATTTATCAGATGAATTACAATATAGGTTTAGTGTTATTGGAATCACTGAGACAAAGATAACTGATCCAAATTTTCTTGGTTTTAATCCAAATATTCCAGGTTATTTGTTTGAATACGTCCCGACGCCTCTAAGTTATAGAAAAAAAAAACATCAGAGGAGGCTTTTCAGGCACTATGGATTGAAATTCAATTTAAGAACCATCCAAATGTAATCTGTGGGGTAATCTACAGACAACACAACTCACCAGAAAGATTTCAAGAGTATTTTGCTCAAACTCTGGAAAAGCTTAGCGTTACTGGCAAACCCATGTACCTTATGGGTGATTTTAATAATTATTTATTATATCCTTTTAGAAATCACTGGTGATCCTTGCAATCTGATTGGCTCTCAGCAGTGCGATTTATTCCCAAATCACACTAATTTTTGCTCTAAATCACACCATTTCCCCAGCCTCACACCATTTCCCCAGCCAATGAGAAATGAACACTAAAACAAAACAGCCAATCAGATTTCAAGGCTTGTTTAAGGTAACCAATCAAATTGCAGGAAAATGAAAGACAAAGAAAACCATTGTGTGGCGAATTTTGCAACTTCTGTTACCAACTGGATCAATAAAATGTTGGTACTGACTATAATCCTGTATTTTAGCTATGAATAATGATTGTATGATTTCTAAATGGATGTAATAAAGTGATAATTAAACTTCGTGTCGTGCAATTTTGGTCTGAGATCATACTTGTGATTTCAAATCGAACTCGCTCTGCGCGCTCGTTCAATGTTGAAATCACACGTATGATTTGAGACCAAATTGTGCTCCACTCAGTTCAATTGCAATTATGAATCTTCTTAGATGTAAGAGCTGCAGTTATGTTCATAACTTTCTCCTTTCTTTACAAAGATAAACCTACAAGAGTTTACGGCAATTCAGCCACTTTAATTTATAACATTCTTGTAAACAATATTAAGGGAACTGTCTCCAGCGGTAATATTGTTTCTGACATTACCGATCATTTTTCGCAATTCTTTATCCTTCATTCTTCTGGTGGTAAAACCTTACCATCAAAGAAACAAATTTGAGACTATTCGCATTTTTCCCCGTCAGCTTTTAGCGCAGATCTTTCACAGATTTCTTGGGATTCCCTTGGTGCAAATAATCAAACCAATGTTGATCGGATGTTTTCGATGTTATATAATTCATTAAATAAACTTGTAAATGAGCATGCTCCCCTTAAAATGATATCTAAACGCCAAGTTAAACAATTCTCAGAACCCTGGATAACAAAAGGTTTGCGAACATCTATAAAAGTTAAAAACTCTCTATTCCAGTCAGAAGATACTGGAACTTATAAACTTAACAGAAACATAATTAGCTCTTTCACGTTTGAGTAAGAAAATCGACTTTCATGCTTATTTTTAGTGAAAATATTGAAAATATGAAAGAAACCTGGGCTGGAATAAATTCCTTAATTCGCCAGAATAGTCGTAATTCTAAAGCAATACTTGAACTTAAGCAATTAAATGGCCAAATAACTCAAGACCCCTCACAACTGCCGAATGTTATTACGGATTATTTTTCTACCGTTGGATCAAGTCTGACATCTGTGGTACGCGTATCAAATCGCCACTTTTCTGACTACTTGCCCCCGCGGGATTGCTCGGATTCTATCTTTTTTAATGCAGTAATTGAGTCAGACGTTGAGTCCGAAATTTTGATGTTACCTCTTAATAAAACCAGCGCACTATACTCTTTTCCATCAAAACTACTAAAACTGGCTAGGCACTTCATATCTAGACCCATAGATAATTTAATCAATCATTCAGTACAACTAGGTAAATAGCCCTCTCAGGTAAAACATGCTAAAATTATTCCTGTTTATAAATCTGATGACCCAACGGATTCTGGCAATTATCGTCCCATTTGTTCCCTTTCTATTTTCAATCGCATCTTCGACAAGCTAATGTATAAACGCTTTAAAGCTTTCATTTCATTAAAAATCACGTTTTATTTAAGGGTCAGTACGGTTTTCGAAAGAAATATTCCACCGGAGTGCAGGGATGGCGCAGCGGTGAGAGCACTCGCCTGCCACCGATGTGGCCCGGGTTCG
>NC_090887.1:29913058-29945558 GCF_036669925.1 Montipora capricornis | reverse complement strand
AATCCATCCCCCAAGAGTAAGGTTTTTTGGCCTCGTCCCCATTAGCGTCAGATAAGGGCTTCTTTAATGGTCTCGGTTACCCGAGACAGCCCTCCTTCCCGAGACAACTTTACCGAGCGTCTATATGAGAACTGCGTGATCGAGACAAAGTTGATCCTACTTAATTATGCGTAATTTTAAAACGCATCTTCAAAAAAATACCGTATCATCATTTGCCCTTCTTTCTTTCCAGTTCGTTTTTATTAAGTATAGTTTCATTTTCCCGTTCAGAGAGTAGACTGACAATCTTAACGGAGCGGAAACTTGTAGTTTAAATAAAAGGATGTTTTTGAATCAAGAGTTTCCGTTGACTGCGGTGAGAATTTTGGCGGGTAAAACCTTTTCATTCGAAAGCAAAAGCTAGCAACATGTATAAGCCCCCAAATTGTTGCTTCTTTGACTTTTATTTTATGCGTGCGCATTCAAGACTTTGCTGTCTCGTCTCGGGAAGTCGAGCCAAAATGTTTACATGCGAAAAAGTTGTCTCGCCTGCCAGGGTTACCCTACCTGCCGAGGCAAGACAACTCGCCTCCCCGAGTTGTCTCACGGTTGATAGAATGCTGGAGAACGCATGTTTATGAGCCAAATGAGTCAATGAGTCAATATGTCATGAGTCATGAGTCAATGGACTCACAGTCAATATAGCAATAATTTGTTGATTAAGCCTAAGCCCTCGTCTCAGTGATTAAGCCTAAGCACTCTCTGAAATTTTAGCTTTCATTTTATGGTTTAATTAAATGCACTAACTCGTTGACTCATTGACTCATTGACTCATTGACTCATAAATACTTGACGCTCAGAATGCTGTAAACAAATGAGTGGAAAAATATCTCGCCCAGGGTAACTCGGGGGAAGGGTTGTCTCGGGTGGCCGAGACCATATAAACAGGGCCTATGTGTCTATTTTTAAAATTAGTTTTGCGCTGATATTAAATAGTAGACCAAATCGGCTGGCTCAATGTTGTACCCAATTCAAAGACTTTGGAAATATATATGTTAGGAAAAAATATTGCTCCTTGTAATCGAAATAGTTGCAAATATATATATATATATATACATATATACACGACGTTTAAAGTTGTTTATTATCCATAAAGAAAAATAGATTTTTTTCTTTGTTTTCTGAAAATCTATTATTATTCAATAATGGTTTCACCAGAAAGCCATTGAAATGACAGTGGAGAAATCTCAACTGTCAGCTGTCAAATGACAAGTTTAAAAACGGATGCACAAAAATTCTTAAAATTGTCGCTTGCACAGTAAATTTCTCACTTTTAAACGGATAAAAATTTCCTCAATTGTGACACTAAACAGTAAGACCCTTAAAAAGTTGACATCGATTAATGTTTTTCATCTGAATCAGAATCCTCGGATATTACGGGATCGACGATGTTTACACTGCTTTGTTTGAACACTCGCCGATTGTGCTAGCTTCACTGTTGAGGGTAAAATTAAACGTGCATCCTTCAATATTTCCGATTATATAATAATAATAATAATAATAATAATAATAATAATAATAATAATATAATAATAATAATATATGTGAGGAGGCAGTGTGGCCCAGTGGTTAGGGCGCTTGCCTTGAGATCCGGAGATCCCCGGTTCAAGACCCGCTCTGTCCACTCGTCGAATTTGATCCTGGTAGTCCCTGGTTCAACGTCCCAGCTGCACTTGTAAATAGCCAACTGGTTTGCCTCCGGCCAGTTGGGATTCTTAACAGTTGTTGTTGTTGTGTTCTGTTGTTTCGTTGATTGTTTCACTGGCCCTAAAAAGCCCCTATGGGGAGCGGTCAATTAAGTATGTAATATTTTTTTTGTTTTTTTTCCATGTTTTCAATCAATCAATTATTGGTAATTTTTTAATTAGTGAACTTTTAATATTATGTAAAGTCTTGTTACATTTACAAAAATAGTAGCAGTTTCCCAGCCATAGTGAAACAAAACAATGTAAGTTTTACTTCCTGTCTAGTTTTTAACTTCTTTAAAAAATTGTAAACATACAGTGGAACCCCGCCTTAAGGCCACCTCGGTAATACGGTCACCTCGTTATTGCGGCCACTCATTAATACGCCCAACGGTCACAATTTTAAATCCCAAACAGTAGATTCCCTTATAATTTTACCCCGTTAATACGGCCACTCGCGCTAAATTAAGAAAACCATAACGCTTGTGACGAGTCAATTTCATTGACCTTTGTTATTTACCACTGTAATCGAACAGCGGCTAGTTCTTAAAGGGAGAATGGGGAACGGGGAATCTCTAAAAGGGGGAATTGCGTTTTTCACTTTTGTCCATTTCTTTGCCGTCGTCAGCAAGACAACAACGTGAAACAGGCAAATTTGAAGTTTTATGGAGGACGTCACCACCTGGAGATAAATTTTCATTTTCTCCCCTAAATTAAGAGTGACTCGTATCCGTTCCTTTCTTGAGGGACGGTCACGCCATTGTCATGTTACAAAGCGTGGAATAGTCGCGAAGTGATTAAAAAAACGCAAATTTATCCTTTGCGATGACGTTCTCGTGGCTGTTCCGTCGTCCTTCCTAAAGCTTCCTATTGTTGGTGCAAGTGACAAATTCCGCGCAGAGAATGGAGAATGGTACTGTGGGGTATTTCACAGCGTCCCACCGCATTCTCCGCGCCAACAATAACGCGAGCTAAAAGAAGACTAATCCCAAGTAACACGGTGATTTCCAGTACATGCACAAAGACCCTTAATAGGCCATTTCCGATTTCATGTTTTCCTCCTCTTTAAAGCGAGTCTAACTTTTTCTTATAAAAATTAGTTTTCATTCATAAGTAAAAGGGGTTAGGGTTAGGGTTAGGGTTAGGGTTCATCATAAAAACTTTGGTCTTAGACTCACTTTAAAGAGGAGGCGGGTATGAACTCGGAAATGGAAAGGAAAGGAAAGGAAAGGAAAGGAACTTTATTTAAGTGTCTAGTCGTTCTAGCGCTGGACCGCTAATTGGGGACACTGTAAACTGAAATGAACAATGAAAGTAAATCAAGTCAAATGTCGGTTTTTGAGGAGAGGGGAAACTGGAGTACCCGGAGAAAACCTCTCGATGCAGAGTAGAGAACCAACAAACTCAACCCACATATGACATGGCCTATTCCGAGTTGAACTTTTAGCCGTCTGTCTTCTGATGAAGTCACATTTCAATTTCTAACTAATGCGACGCTTTACTACTTCTATTCTTTTCTAGAGTAAGAAAAATAATCTAAGATTTGCGTGCTTGCACGCCTCCGTTCGCCTTCGTTCGCTGTAGAGGACTGTTTTCTATTGAACATTCAATTGTTGGTCTCCTGAGTTAGAATGGACTGTCGTTAAATTCACCACGACGTATTATTTGTGGTATAAGTTGTTTTTTTCCCTATTTAACTGCACCGTCAAGCACGGTTAGTCCGTTGTATTCATTTATGTACCGTCTGTGGTCAATATTCCAACTATTACTTCTCTAATTAACGAACAATAGTTGGTTCATACACTCCACATAAAAAGGAAGAACTATTCACCTCTCTAAGGTCACGCACGCACTGAGAAAATTTTTGTTTATTTTGCGAGGAAATCTGTCATCATTTCCGTGATACAAGTGCGCACGGAGATTTTTTTTCTCACCAAATGTTGTCAAGCCTTACCAAACTTTAAGGCCGCCGTCGCCCTGCTTCGGAACAGGACAAATATTTGTCAGGCATGAAAACTATACATATTTTACAATTTACACTGCATCATCTAAAGAAAAAATTTTTAAGTGCGGCCACGATTACCAAATTGAAATTGGGCGGAGACAATTTTTGTTGAGATTTTTGGTTGAGTCAAACAAATTTTGTCAGCCTAATGCACACAGGCGTCAGAGCTCGTGGTTCCAATGTTTCTAAGGTTGTCATGTCTGTCGGCATACGCGAGAAAAGATGACTTAATGTCTTATTTGTTCAAAAACCATTGGTGGTCTATTTTATGACTTTTGTCGATCCATATGAAGTCCATGTCCTATCAAAACCTAACCACAGCCGTCCGAAAACAATACGTACATTTTCAAAACAATAAAATGGCCTGGCATTCATCACGCAAAACACAGTGGTTTACGAATCACGTTTAATTCAAATCTTTATTCACGGGTAACGTTTATTTAAAAAAAATTGGTTCACGTGGACATGAAAAGATCTTACCATCTTAATACGAATCACAAATTTAAAAAAAAAAGAACAATTGAATCACGAATTCACCTGAAAATAAATCTCCCCATCACGCTTCGCGTACAAGGTATAGGGGACCCTCAATTAACTCCGAGCTTGGACAAACTTTCATTGCTTACAAAAAGGATTTACTACAAGACACCTCTGGCTAATTATCACTCTCATTTATCTAATTTCACTGAATCCGGATCAAGAATTAAAATGTAACTATTTTCAAATTTCGAACAAATATTCCATTAGATGAATAAACCAGTTTGAAACCAATGGACAGTGAGTGAATCCGTATAAGCAATACAATAACACAGCCTGCAAATATACTTCAATACTGCGCTCAAATCAAAGGTTGCCGTCTTCTTCTTGCTTTGGACTAAATAGCACTCATAATCCTTTTCAATCTCTCAAAAACATAGTTTACATTAAAAATGGGACAATGAATTGAAAATGAGTTCCAAAGAACAAAAATATATGTAACACTTTCTTGACAATATTGTTGGCGCGAATCAACAATTAAACATTCGGTTTGAAGTCGTTTATTAGCAGGCGATTAAAGGAAGTAGCCACGAATGGACATCAGAAACGCGGGACTCAATAGCGGCTAGGGCGCGGTATTGTGAAAAACCACTATCTGGCCTAAACGAGAGATGTAGATGCGTGTCATCGGGATGCTTATGAACAGAGAGAAGATGGTTAGAAATTACGCGAAGGAGCCAGAAACATATAAAGTGAACAAAACGGGACCCAAACAGTTGCTTGTGGGACACCACAGTTCAATTGAAAATCTCCAGAAGATTGATCTTTGATGACAACTCGTCGCTTTCGATCAGACAAATAAGTTTCGAACCAGTCCAAGGCTGAAGCAGTAATTCCAAAATCATTTTCAAGGACATTAAGGAGAATCTGATGGTCAGTTGTGATGAAAGCGGCACTTAAGGACGTTCGCGTCAATTGTTTGCGCGCAACGTTACTGCGCAGGTAACGCGACTGAAATAGGAAGTTTAAGCAAAGACGACGGCTACGGCAACGAAAGCGGCAGTCCAAAATGTAACTTAGCGCTATCGCAAGTATTTCGCGGTTATTCCGTCTTGTACACCATGGACAATACGGGCGAACTGGATGGGTACGAACGGTTTTAAAAGTCAAAACAGAAAAGGACTGTTGCTTGGTTGTATGCTCACGTTGTCGTCAAAACCTAAAATTTGGTGATTTCACGTTGTTGTTTTGTGGAGTACGGAAGAGGAAAGAACGGAAATTCGTGCTGCACGTGCAACACGATTATTTTTCCATTTTTAACCAATCATATTTTTGCTTTGTGGCGTTGCCGTAGCCGTAGCCGTCGTCTTTGCTTAAACTCCCTAATATGTCACGCATGACTTCAAGCATTAGTGAAGTTGAGGTATTAAAAACCTTTGCAAAAACCGTGGACGATAAGTCTTGCACAGCGTTCGATCAGAGAAGAATCTAACTCTAAGTGCTAACTCTACTGAAATAACTGTATTTAACAAATAAAGAAGCCTTGACTGTGCTCTGTTCTGTTGTAAAGCACGCAGGAAACGGCTAGAGCACGAAAGAAGTGTAGGGGGAAACACGAGCCGATAGGCGAGTGTTTCTCCCCACTTCTTGAGTGCTCTAGCCGCTTCCTAAGTGCTTTACAACAGAACAGAGCACAGTCAAGGCTTCTTTATTTGTTTTATGATAAAAAACAAGTAATTTTCTTCAAAAATTCTACTTTATTTTCAAAGCGCGCGCTGCTTGTGGCGAACTGAGATGTCGTCAGCACAGTGCTTTATACTCTGATAAAGCACGCTACTTTGGACCAATCAGCGCGCTTGTAAGAATGTTTAAGATTATTTGATTGGTTAATGAAACAAAGGCCTGCCAAAACATTAATCAACTGGAAAATCACACAAAATTAGAATTTATGGAAAAACAAGTGCCTCAATGTTCGGTTTCAGTCCGTAAAAAACAGCAAAAAAGAGGATCTAAATGATTAAGTTCAGTGAAAACCGGCCGAATTGTTGCCCATGAAAACCTGCACGTTTCCGACATGACAACTGGAAAACAAACTCTTCATTGCTTGCGGCTGGAATCTGAAAACCTGTTGGGAATTTTGTAAATGAAGAACTCCAGCGTGAGGACTTTCTGAG
The DNA here is from genome assembly GCF_036669925.1 of Montipora capricornis. Lineage (NCBI taxonomy): Eukaryota > Metazoa > Cnidaria > Anthozoa > Scleractinia > Acroporidae > Montipora > Montipora capricornis. Next base: position 29,939,178 of record NC_090887.1, on the reverse strand, counting down.
CTTGAAAGAACTGCTGGACCGGGCGACGGTTGAGGTCTTCCATCCAAAGCACTTGACAGAATATCTGAGCAAGCCTTTAACTGACAGCTTCAATAATACCCAAGGTAAAATTCGGAAATTCATCTGCCATTTCTGCGAATGATGGCGTGGGCTTTCGTTTGTTCCGTGCTTTGTACTCTCATAAAGCACGCTGTTTAAACCAATGAGAGCGCGCGTTATATAGAAACTTTATTATAATGATAGTTAACCTCCGGGAAAATAATGTCACATTTATTTCCAAATATAAGACAAAAGGTGTGTGGAAAAAAGTGTAAGAAAATGCAGTATCGTTGCATAATCGTATTACGTAATATGTACGAATAAAATTTGATAAAAATCTAAGCTACAAAAATGCTCATTAAGCCGGTAAACAATGCGTGAAATAAAAACTGTAGAAAAAAAGAAGAAGAAAAGAAAGAGCTAACTCTATTCCGAAGTAAGCCTTATTTGCCCGAAACCGAAATTAAGGATTAACAAAAGGACCTTTGTTGATCATGCCATCAGGTAACCCTACAGAGAGCGCAAACAGAATCCCAAGAGAAAGCTGGTGCGAAAAACAACAGAATCCCCGCCCAGGGCCGACAAAAAAATGGATAATTTTCATAAAATCCCTAAATGGGGCTTATGAGAATCCCGCCATTGCAAAATCAACAGAATCAAGGCCAACTGGTTACACAATAACTGGAAAATTTGGACCATTTACAGACTTCATAAAATGTCTGTAAATAATAAATTTACAGACTTTATCACTTAACCTCATAAATATAAAATCTTTGTAAATTTATTTTACAGATATTTTACAGAGTTTTGTTGAGTAAAGCTCTATAAAATGTCTGTAAAATGTTTATAAATTATTGGAGCTACAACAAGAGGAAATACTTGAAATTTACAGACTTTATAAAATCTTGCAAAAATGTCTATAAATCGAAAATTTACAAAGATTTTACGCCGTTTGGTCATGTCTCATAAAATATCTGTAAATTGCGCTCTATCATAATGCGTGTCCTGTCTAAGTTACCAAATGGTTTTGAATCGGTATGCCCTGTTCACGATGATTTTGAGTGTCGAATATTTATTACCTAATTAAATTATATGGGAAACTGTTGAATTAGCCCTGCATGTTGCACTGAGTTCGGTTTATCAAAAGTTCGCCGGTTGCAACCTATAAAATGCCCATCGGTATGTGTTTTAATAGTTCGACTTGGAACAAGTCTTAGGCCCTGTTGATATGGAGAAAAGTTGTCCTCTGAAGATGGTCACCCTCCCAGCCGGGTCTTTAGCTAGCGTTTATGTGAGAAAAGAACTAACCTTTATTCCCGAGTCAAGAGCTGCCCGGCTCAGTTTCGATCATCAGGAGACTGGGAAGATAGTACTCGTGCATTCTCTCATCATCTTACCTCGACCAAGTTGACTCCACTGAGCGAGCCAAAGTGTTTACATGGAATAAAGTTGGCCTGGCCAGGAGGGCGACCCTACCGTTGACAAAGGGTGACCCGGCTAGGTGGGTTTCCCTTCAAGCCGCGCCATTTTTTTCCCTCATGTAAACAGTTTACTTAAACCGCATTTTATAGGGAAATGTAGGAAAAGTTGGCTGGTCCAGGGTAACTCCGGTAAGCGAGTGACCCTTCTTCCCGGGACAATTTTTTCCATATAAACGGGTACTTAAAGCCTCACAAGATTAGACCGTTTTAATTGTTTACAACAATTGCAAAGGCCATAAAATCTATGTAAATTGACACAACCCGGCCATAAAATAGTTTTTTGTGTAAATTTCATGTAAATTGCTGGGATGAATCACGCAAATAACATGTAAATCAAGGCCTTTGTGATATAGGAGTCCCAGCAGAGAATGAGATTCAGAAAGTAATGTAGGCTAGTAAGCAGACTTTACCATGCTCCTTGAAAAAAGAAAAAAAAATTGCATTGGTGTTTAGCTGCCCAAATTAATTGTGCGGGTTTCAGTCAATTAACGTGAGTGCTTTCATAGCCCGTAGCTGTAGGTGAGCATTCCTTCTTATGCAGTAATGATAGAACAAACGCCAGCCATATTTGTTATTCTAAATGATTAGTATCCAGTCTCTTGAGAAAAACAGAAAAGGAAATCTCAAAGGAACACACTTTCCCCCGTTCCATATTTTGATTGAGGAAATTTTCTCTGCACCTTTAAAGCAGAAAATTCTCCCCGGTTTTTCCACCCAAAATGAAAGCGCCCCAGGAATCGCACTGGGCTCGCAACGGGTTGTGATTGGATGTTGGCACAAAGAGAAGGATTGTGGACATTACACAATAATTACATGATGCAACAACTTTGTCCGCCATTATGAATTGCCTCGCCGCAAAGACTCTGGGAACGAGATCGGTTTGAATTATCGGTTTGTTTTCCGCGCGGGCGGTCAATGCATGTGCTCTTCCTCTCTTTTTCCCTTGTTGGACGACCAAAATTGGATCTTTGCGATTCCTTAACATTTTGTGCGGGTGAAATGGCACGCATTCCACCAAATAAACCCAGTAAACATCGACGGATTCCGGAAGAAAGGGCAACGACAATTCAGGTCAGATAATCAGAATTCGCCACAAAGATACACGCCAGTGACATGATTCAACCTCGGACAATCTCCGAAAGGGTTAATCAGTGAAGACTTCATGGCAAAAATAGAGACCTTCTTCAAAACGTAAAGGGAGTTCTACGAACGTTTGGAACAAAGGGTGGCCTGGCCGAACAGCTACATTTAGCGAATGGGCGGGAAGATTCAAAAGATCCGAAAAGCAAAAGACTGCCGGAGGAGTTTTCGGTAAGTCGTCATCTTACTTACAAACCTGATTTAAGTTTAAATGGCTTAAAATTTTAAAGTTTTGTTCCCTTGTTCCCCGCCCAATTTACTTTCAAACTTGTACCCAGCTTTTTGCTCCCTAAAATTGTCTATGTCGCCTTGTTCCTAAGACATTTTGTCATTTTTCCTCTGTTCCCCAGTTCAAAATAGCCATCTTCCCTAGTTTCCCAAAACGCCAAGGAGGGCCTCAGCACAGTCATTACTTTTGCAGACCTACTCCCTTAGTAATTTCACTTTATATTGTCTTAAGGCCATTTAAGGCAATAACAATAATAACGAATAGGGAATTACATGTAATATGTGGATCTCTGTATAACCAGCCCCTTATTTGCCACTTGCAGATGCCTTGTTCTTCAAACGATGCCACTACAAGAGCACAATAGTGGCCGGTTATTCTGTAGTTACTCCCTTGTCACATGTATAACTACATGTACCTTCACTGGTTTCTCATGCACGAGGAGCCATAGCAAGCTAAGTTTTGGACTGGGCGCTTAATAAGATTACTCCTTTGACACTAGATTTCACTGAAAGGTCGGTTACACTTCAGAAGAAACCGCCTGGGAGATTATCTCGCTTTGGTCTCCCATTAATTGTCAATACCTCCGTCAATCCCACCCAAATAAAGTATCTTGATGACAAATCTTATTTCCATCAATTTGCCCCACATATAAATTATCTAATTTCTTTGATTGTCCAAGATAAGGCAGTTCTGTGGACTTGATCACTAGGTTATTGTTCCAGATGTGCTGCAACAGTATTTGCACAAATTTCGACTTCCCGACTGGGTTCTTTTGAGGCCAGAATCCCAGATGAAGGGTGGCAGACAATGATGATAAATCTGACAAAATTAAGTGGAACAGGAGCAAGTACACGAAGCTTGTAGCTATTTTAATTGACATTCTTGTGTATTTGGGAGGTGAGCGGGAGGAGCTGGGTTTTTGAGGTCTATGCACAATCACAATCCTTTCAGGTGAAACCTGGAATTACTTCTTAGTGATCTAAGTGCACAGAAAAAGCAAGTTAAAGCATGACCTAAAAGTTGATGTGAAAGAGTATACAAAATTAAATTTACAGCTATGCTATTAATAATTAATTGTGTAGCATATACATGTACCTGAGGTATACAATCCTTAACTCACTGTCACACCATTTTACTTTGTAACCTCTTGGGTAGCATATATAATAATTTGTGAAGCATAATTTAGCTTGTTATGTGGAGCCAAGCTAATAAGCGAAAGATCATTAGGATAATTTGTCATTTGTTTTGTTTGTTAGTTTGTAAATTTTTACTAAACTGATTGACTCCTGGGAGTTTACTCTGTGTAATGCCAGACGATTTTCTGATCATTTTGTACTTTGCAACCACCTCATAGTCCCTACATTGTCATGGTGGGGTTGCTTGTGTGCCTCAATGCCCCGGAGCTAGCCCAATGAGAAATTCAGCATAGGAAAGTGCTGTTTGTTGTTTTTGAGTAGAGGTCAGACTGAAACAGACTACATATATGTAATAGACAGAATACAGCCTTAGGCTGCTAGCTGGATACCAGACCTGAAGTACATTGATCAGTTTCAATGTAATCTTTAAAAGTATCTATAATATTAAATTATTATTGCAAAACAGATTGCATTTTAAACAATTTCTTGTATGTGATAGTCTGTTTTTGACTTTTGTTATCAAAAGGCACAACCAGTCTCGTTTTAATCATTTTTATTTTACCCTAACAAGTTCTGTCTCTCTCGGGTAGTCAGTCCATTTTTTACTGTTGTTATCTGAAGGCAGAATCAATTTTGTAATTTATAATTATTAAATTTACTAATGAGTTCTGTCTCTCTTGGGTAGTCAGTCCAGTTTGGACTGTTGTTATCTGAAGGCAGAACCAATTTTGTAATAATTATAATTATTTTGTGCTAATGAGTTCTGTCTCTCTTGGGTAGTCAGTCCAGTTTTGGACTGTTGTTATCTGAAGGCGGAACCAATTTTGTAATAACTATTATTTTGTACTAATGAGTTCTGTCTCTCTTGGGTAGTCAGTCCAGTTTTGGACTGTTGTTATCTGAAGGCAGAACCAATTTTGTAATAATAATTATTTTGTGCTAATGAGTTCTGTCTCTGTTGGGTAGTCAGTCCAGTTTGGACTGTTGTTATCTGAAGGCAGAACCAATTTTGTAATAACTATTATTTTGTACTAATGAGTTCTGTCTCTCTTGGGTAGTCAGTCCAGTTTTGGACTGTTGTTATCTGAAGGCAGAACCAATTTTGTAATAATAATTATTTTGTGCTAATGAGTTCTGTCTGTGTTGGGTAGTCAGTCCAGTTTGGACTGTTGTTATCTGAAGGCAGAACCATTTTGTAATAATTATTATTTTGCGCTAACGAGTTCTGTCTCTCTTGCGTAGTCAGTCCAGTTTGGACTGTTGTTATCTGAAGGCAGAACCAATTTTGTAATAATTATTATTTTGTACTAATAAGTTCTCTCTCTTGGGTAGTCAGTGCAGTTTTGGACTGTAGTTTTCTGAAGGCAGAACCAATTTTGTACATACAAAGCATATGTAAATTGAAAATAACTGAACTCAAAAAGCGAGTTCCAAATGCATATTTGCCACAGTGTTGCAGAATTGTGCGAGCAAGAATTACATGTACTCTAAAATCCTCGCGAGAATTGCTGCACGCCACACGAGCTACACGGGGCAAAGTCTCTGGAAAACGTTCCCTGAATGACGTTTTGTGGATTTATGCTTCTCCGTTGTGACTTAAAAGGTGTAAAAAAAGTTACTGAATATGTCAGAAGCGGACTCTGATGCGATATCTGCGACACCTAAACTTGCAAAATGAGTTCTTGAGCTACACTTAACGATTAGCTAAGAGTGATTTCAAATCACCGTAAGCTCATTTGCATATATTTTTTTGTCGGCCTAAGCTCGTCATGGTAAGATACAAGTTTCTTGCAATAATTCCTTAAGCTCTTAGCTTCATTATTCAGTTTCACCTACACAGGAACATTGCTTATGAATGGCAAAGTGATTTGTTACAACATTCTTCGAAAATGATATTATGAAATTATATAAATTGATTGATTGACTGGTGTGACTCTTTTCCAGGGCCTTCATGTACTAAAACCACAAGATGCAGTGCTAAAGGAAATTGAGCATTGAAATTTAATTGGAGGGAATTTCCTGAGATGCAAGAAACAGACAGTGCTGATTGCAAATTGTGATACAATTGTGAATAATAATTGATGTCTTTGTGTCAAAACTTGGGAGGGTAGAGGTTTCATTGCCATTTTGGATATACCTTGTGAACATTATTAGGTCAAACTGTTTTAGCTGGGTCAAGTAAATTTGTTCCAGACATCAGGTAATTATGGAAGAGTCGAATGCTCTCACAATGAACTGGGTGAATACAAGGGAGAAATATTCACTGCAACAATCAGTGACTTCTCTGTTCATATACTGTAAGTTTTTTGACAAAAATCAAGAAAGCTTTCACTGTCCCTTGGGTCTGAGGAAATTGTCAGTCATCGTTCAATGGCAAATAGATCAAACACAAGTGATATCTTTCTAATAAACACATCTGCATGTGGCAACAATGATTTAAAGATAATTAGTCATAGCATACTAATTTGAAGTATTTTTCATCTGAACTGGCGGGTGGCACACCTCATACAGTTGGATGTAACTTGTAAATTCGGTCTAACTATGCAGTTAATTTGTCATAGTATACCAATTTGTATTTTTCATCTGAACTGGCGGGTGGCACACCTCATACAGTTGGATGTAACTTGTAAATTCGGTCTAACCATACAGTTCATTTGTCATAGTATACTAATTTGTAGTATTTTTCATCGGAACTGGCAGGTGGCGCACCTCATACAGTTCCATGTACACTGTAACTTGTAAATTCGGTCTAACCATGCAGTTAATTTGTCATAGTATACTAATTTGTAGTATTTTTCATCGGAACTGGCGGGTGGCGCACCTCATACAGTTCCATGTAACTTGTAAATTCGGTCTAACCATGCAGTTAATTTGTCATAGTATACTAATTTGTAGTATTTTTCATCTGAACTGGCGGGTGGCACACCTCATACAGTTGGATGTAACTTGTAAATTCGGTCAAATCATGCAGTTAATTTGTCATAGTATACTAATTTGTAGTATTTTTCATCGGAACTGGCGGGTGGCACACCTTATACAGTTGTATGTAACGTGTAATTCGGTCAAATCACATAGTTAATTTGTCATAGTATACTAATTTGTAGTATTTTTCATCTGAACTGGCGGGTGGCACACCTCATACAGTTGGATGTAACTTGTAAATTCGGTCAAATCATGCAGTTAATTTGTCATAGTATACTAATTTGTAGTATTTTTCATCGGAACTGGCGGGTGGCGCACCTCATACAGTTCGATGTAACTTGTAAATTCGGTCTAACCATGCAGTTAATTTGTCATAGTATACTAATTTGTAGTATTTTTCATCGGAACTGGCGGGTGGCGCACCTCATACAGTTCGATGTAACTTGTAAATTCGGTCTAACCATGCAGTTAATTTGTCATAGTATACTAATTTGTAGTATTTTTCATCGGAACTGGCGGGTGGCGCACCTCATACAGTTCCATGTAACTTGTAAATTCGGTCTAACCATGCAGTTAATTTGTCATAGTACACCTGTATACTAATTTGTAGTATTTTTCATCGGAACTGGCGGGTGGCACACCTCATACAGTTGGATGTAACTTGTAAATTCGGTCTAACCATACAGTTCATTTGTCATAGTATACTAATTTGTAGTATTTTTCATCGCAACTGGCGGGTGGCGCACCTCATACAGTTCGATGTAACTTGTAAATTCTGTCTAACCATGCAGTTAATTTGTCATAGTACACCTGTATACTAATTTGTAGTATTTTTCATCTGAACTGGCGTGTGGCGCACCTCATACAGTTCGATGTAACTTGTACATTCGGTCTAACCATGCAGTTCATTTGTTATAATATACTAATTTGTAGTATTTTAGATCTGAACTGGCGGGTGGCGCACCTCATACAGTTCGATGTAACTTGTAAATTCGGTCTTACCATGCAGTTAATTTGTCATAGTATACTAATTTGTAGTATTTTTCATCGGAACTGGCGGGTGGCACACCTCATACAGTTGGATGTAACTTGTAAATTCGGTCTAACCATACAGTTCATTTATCATAGTATACTAATTTGTAGTATTTTTCATCGGAACTGGCAGGTGGCGCACCTCATACAGTTCCATGTACAATGTAATTTCTAAATAAGGTGTAACAATGCAGTCCATGTGTCATAGTATACTACTATGTAGTATATTTCATCGGAACTGGCGGGTGGCGCACCTCATACAGTTCCATGTAACTTGTAAATTCGGTCTAACCATGCAGTTAATTTGTCATAGAATACTAATTTGTAGTATTTTTCATCTGAACTGGCGGGTGGCACACCTCATACAGTTGGATGTAACTTGTAAATTCGGTCTAACCATACAGTTCATTTGTCATAGTATACTAATTTGTAGTATTTTTCATCGGAACTGGCAGGTGGCGCACCTCATACACTTCCATGTACACTGTAACTTGTAAATTCGGTCTAACCATGCAGTTAATTTGTCATAGTATACTACTTTGTAGTATTTTTCATCGGAACTGGCGGGTGGCGCACCTCATACAGTTCCATGTAACTTGTAAATTCGGTCTAACCATGCAGTTAATTTGTCATAGTATACTAATTTGTAGTATTTTTCATCTGAACTGGCGGGTGGCACACCTCATACAGTTGGATGTAACTTGTAAATTCGGTCAAATCATGCAGTTAATTTGTCATAGTATACTAATTTGTAGTATTTTTCATTGGAACTGGCGGGTGGCACACCTCATACAGTAGGATGTAACTTGTAATTCGGTCAAATCACATAGTTAATTTGTCATAGTATACTAATTTGTGGTATTTTTCATCTGAACTGGCGGGTGGCACACCTCATACAGTTGGATGTAACTTGTAAAGTCGGTGTAACAATGCAGTTAATAGGTCATAGTATACTCGTTTGTAGTATTTTCATCGGAACTTGCGGGTGGCGCACCTCATACAGTTCGATGTAACTTGTAAATTCGGTCTAACCATGCAGTTAATTTGTCATAGTATACTAATTTGTAGTATTTTTCATCGGAACTGGCGGGTGGCGCACCTCATACAGTTCGATGTAACTTGTAAATTCGGTCTAACCATGCAGTTAATTTGTCATAGTATACTAATTTGTTGTATTTTTCATCTGAACTGGCGGGTGGCACACCTCATACAGTTGGATGTAACTTGTAAATTCGGTCAAATCATGCAGTTGTAGTATTTTTCATCGCAACTGGCGGGTGGCGCACCTCATACAGTTCAATGTAACTTGTAAATTCGGTCTAACCATGCAGTTAATTTGTCATAGTATACTAATTTGTAGTATTTTTTATCAGAACTGGCGGGTGGCGCACCTCATACAGCTCGATGTAACTTGTAAATTCGGTCTAACCATGCAGTCTTAGTATTCTTCATCGCAACTGGCAGGTGGCGCACCTCATACAGTTCGATGTAACTTGTAAATTCGGTCTAACCATGCAGTTAATTTGTCATAGTATACTAATTTGTAGTATTTTTCATCTGAACTGGCGGGTGGCACACCTCATACAGTTTGATGTAACTTGAAAAGTAGGTGTACCCATGCAGGTAATCCATGTGGTTAATTTGTTTTAGTATGCTAGTATTACCCAACTGAACTGGCAGGTGAACTGTAAACCCGGAGGTAAGCCGCACCCTGACCTTACCAGCTGAAATTTACGGAAAAAAGTTTTTTGACAGAAAACAAAAGAAAACCAAAGACAAGTCTTTAGAAGTCAAATTCATCCACTGATCATCAAACGTTAACTCACTATTCACTAATATTGAGACGGAGAATACTTTAATGTAATTTTAGCACTTTAATGTAATGAACATCGTTTTTACCAACTTGGACATATGATTGATCTTTTTCTGGTATTTGTTGACAGGAATTTCTTAAACACAGTTTTGCCATAGATTTTTGTACATTACAACAAGAATATGAGCGGAACGTTTGTAGCTTAGTACACGCAACTAGGCATAAAATGGATGCAAAGATGGAAAACTGGCCACCAGAGGCAGCCTTTTTCAGGTCTTCCCACAGATAAGCTGCGCCCATTTCTAACAACTATATTTGTAATTGGGGTAACATAAGCCAGATTTTTATACTTATTTAATAATAATGAAATCCCTTGCATATATTTTATTCCTTATTTTGATGAATTTGTATGGGTTATCAAATAGTGATGAGTGAATTTAGGGAATAATTTCACACCCGCTTTGTCCAAAATCAAAGATTTCATAAGCCTTAAGGCAAGAAAATTATTTGATTTTGGACAAAACACAAGTGGAATTATTCCCAGTTTCACGAGTATACATTGTACCATTTCATCAGCTATAAATCATGGTTGACAAATGGCAATCATAGGACGTGGGTTTTTCGAAAGTGGACACCATTTTGGCACGGTAGAAAAAGTTGCCATGGTAACTGATGTTATTAATTGAATTATTTTTTGAACTTATTGCAAGAATTTTATTGTACACTTAGATTCTATTGACAGTTATATAAACAAATGATTATTTTTAGATTTAAAATAAAATTTATGCATTCACAAACTCTAGAACTTGTTCTTTTTTCTACGTAAAATCGACTAACCTTTCATCCATTTCACTTTTTATTAACATTTCCTGGCTTACGTCAGGTTTTAAATGCTATTATTTACAGAGATATTGTAAACATTTTGCTGAGATTTGTGCACTAAAACACCAACATTTTAAATACATTTCACATACTTTACACCTCCAGTTTTACTGAGATTTTATTGACAGTTCCTGCCTTCCATCAGGTTTTAAATGCTTATTTTACAGAGATATCGTGAACATTTTTCCGAGATTTTGTGCACTAAAACACCAACATTTTAAAAACATTTTACATACTTTTCCCCTCCAGTTTTTTGAGGGTTTTTGTAGACATTTTACAGACATTTCATGCATTCTTCTCCTCACTTTTTACAGAGATAACACTGACATTTTATATGGATGGATTTACAGAGATTTTTTCTCGTGTAAATTTTACAGAGAAAGTAAAGAGATTTTACGGACATTTTGTACTTATCGCATAAAATCTCTGTAAATTTTTCCTTCAATTTACATATATTTATGAGATTTTGTACACATTTTATGTCATCGTAAGGACGAAAATGTGTTAAATTTTACAGACTTTTTATGGAGTTACAAAATCTCTGTAAGTGTGCAAATTTACAGAGATTGTAATTTACAAAGAAAATGTGGACATTTAACAGAGATTTTACCAACTTTTTTGAAGTGTGTAAATGGTTCAAGTTTTCCCAGTGAATTACTTCGATAAATATGTAAAATGCGAACGATTAATTAAACCTTATTTTAATTTTTGAATTAAATTCGGATCTTTTGTTTCAAGCGTAAGGTTGGAGGGTGCATAACTGCGAGCACCAAAAAGCCTCTCTTGTGAGTAAAACCTTATCCATATTATTAACGGTATCGTTAACATTTTCTCAATGACGATGAATTCAAACTCAGACATATGGTTTCTTTTTTGTTAAAATGGACGGCCAATTCACATGTGAAAGTAAAGGAAAGGTTACGTTTATACGAACGTTGGCCGTGTAGCACTTATATTTTAAACAGAATTAACTGAAGAGAGTGTAGTGTAACGTGAAGTGCTAGATTTCTATCCCATTTGAACCATGTGAGCGTTACTTGAACATGTTAATTGCCGTTACTATGAACCATGTGAGCGTTACTTGAACATGTTAATTGCCGTTACTATGAACCATGTGAGCGTTTAATACTTGTACATGTTAATTGCCGTGACTTTAACATCTTCAGTTCCCAAGGCCTGCTCCCGTCTGACCTTGTAGCTCAGTCGGTAGAGCGGCGGAGATCTAACCCGAAGGTCGAGAAGGTCGTGGGTTCAATTCCCCACCTGGTCAGAGTTTTTCTCTGTCCTTGTGACAGACTTCATAAAATGTCTGTAAATAATAAATTTACAGACTTTATCACTTAACTCTATCAATCTAACATCTTTATAAATCTATTTTACATATATTTTACAGAGTTTTGTTGAGTAAAGCTCTATAAAATGTCTGTAAAATGTTTATAAATTATTGGAGCTACAACAAGAGGAAATACTTGAAATTTACAGACTTTATAAAATCTTGCAAAATGTCTATAAATCGAAAATTTACAAAGATTTTACGCCGTTTGGTCATGTCTCATAACATATATGTAAATTGCGCTCTATCATAATGCGTGTCCTGTCTAAGTTACCAAATGGTTTTGAATCGGTATGCCCTGTTCACGATGATTTTGAGTGTCGAATATTTATTACCTAATTAAATTATATGGGAAACTGTTGAATTAGCCCTGCATGTTGCACTGAGTTCGGTTTATCAAAAGTTCGCCGGTTGCAACCTATAAAATGCCCATCGGTATGTGTTTTAATAGTTCGACTTGGAACAAGTCTTAGGCCCTGTTTGATATGGAGAAAAGTTGTCCTCTGAAGATGGTCACCCTCCCAGCCGGGTCTTTAGCTAGCGTTTATGTGAGAAAAGAACTAACCTTTATTCCCGAGTCAAGAGCTGCCCGGCTCAGTTTCGATCATCAGGAGACTGGGAAGATAGTACTCGTGCATTCTCTCATCATCTTACCTCGACCAAGTTGACTCCACTGAGCGAGCCAAAGTGTTTACATGGAATAAAGTTGGCCTGGCCAGGAGGGCGACCCTACCGTTGACAAAGGGTGACCCGGCTAGGTGGGTTTCCCTTCAAGCCGCGCCATTTTTTCCCTCATGTAAACAGTTTACTTAAACCGCATTTTATAGGGAAATGTAGGAAAAGTTGGCTGGTCCAGGGTAACTCCGGTAAGCGAGTGACCCTTCTTGGGACAATTTTTCTCCATATAAACGGGTACTTAAAGCCTCACAAGATTAGACCGTTTTAATTGTTTACAACAATTGCAAAGGCCATAAAATCTATGTAAATTGACACAACCCGGCATAAAATAGTTTTTTGTGTAAATTTCATGTAAATTGCTGGGATGAATCATGCAAATAACATGTAAATCAAGGCCTTTGTGATATAGGAGTCCCAGCACAGAATGAGATTGAGAAAGTAATGTAGGCTAGTAAGCAGACTTTACCATGCTCCTTGAAAAAGAAAAAAAAAATTGCATTGGTGTTTAGCTGCCCAAATTAATGTGCGGGTTTCAGTCAATTAACGTGGGTGCTTTCATAGCCCGTAGCTGTAGGTGAGAATTACTTCTTATGAAGTAATGATCGAAACTCCGGCAGCCATATTTGTTATTCTAAATGATTAGTATCCAGTCTCTTGAGAAAAACAGAAAAGGAAACCTCAAAGGAACACACTTTCCCCGTTCCATATTTTGATTGAGGAAATTTGCTCTGCACCTTTAAAGCAGAAAATCCACCCAAAATGAAAGCGCCCCAGGAATCGCACTGGGCTCGCAACGGGTTGTGATTGGATGTTGGCACAAAGAGAAGGATTGTGGACATTTCACAATAATTACATGATGCAACAACTTTGTCCGCCATTATGAATTGCCTCGCCGCAAAGACTCTGGGAACGAGATCGGTTTGAATTATCGGTTTGTTTTCCGCGCGGGCGGTCAATGCATGTGCTCTTCCTTTCTTTTTCCCTTATTGGACGACCAAAATTGGATCTTTGCGATTCCTTAACATTTTGTGCGGGTGAAATGGCACGCATTCCACCAAATAAACCCAGTAAACATCGACGGATTCCGGAAGAAAGGGCAACGACAATTCAGGTCAGATAATCAGCATTCGCCACAAAGATACACGCCAGTGACATGATTCAACCTCAGACAATCTCCGAAAGGGTTAATCAGTGAAGACTTCATGGCAAAAATAGAGACCTTCTTCAAAACGTAAAGGGAGTTCTACGAACGTTTGGAACAAAGGGTGGCCTGGCCGAACAGCTACATTTAGCGAATGGGCGGGAAGATTCAAAAGATCCGAAAAGCAAAAGACTGCCGGAGGAGTTTTCGGTAAGTCGTCATCTTACTTACAAACCTGATTTAAGTTTAATTGGCTTAAAATTTTAAAGTTTTGTTCCTTGTTCCCCGCCCAATTTACTTTCAAACTTGTACCCAGCTTTTTGCTCCCTAAAATTGTCTATGTCGCCTTGTTCCTAAGACATTTTGTCATTTTTCCTCTGTTCCCCAGTTCAAAATAGCCATCTTCCCTAGTTTCCCAAAACGCCAAGGAGGGCCTCAGCACAGTCATTACTTTTGCAGACCTACTCCCTTAGTAATTTCGCTTTATATTGTATTAAGGCCATTTAAGGCAATAACAATAATAACGAATAGGGAATTACATGTAATATGTGGATCTCTGTATAACCAGCCCCTTATTTGCCACTTGCAGATGCCTTGTTCTTCAAACGATGCCACTACAAGAGCACAATAGTGGCCGGTTATTCTGTAGTTACTCCCTTGTCACATGTATAACTACATGTACCTTCACTGGTTTCTCATGCACGAGGAGCCAGAGCAAGCTAAGTTTGGACTGGGCGCTTAATAAGATTACTCCTTTGACACTAGATTTCACTGAAAGGTCGGTTACACTTCAGAAGAAACCGCCTGGGAGATTATCTCGCTTTGGTCTCCCATTAATTGTCAATACCTCCGTCAATCCCACCCAAATAAAGTATCTTGATGACAAATCTTATTTCCATCAATTTGACCAAAATATAAATTATCTAATTTCTTTGATTGTCCAAGATAAGGCAGTTCTGTGGACTTGATCACTAGGTTATTGTTCCAGATGTGCTGCAACAGTATTTGCACAAATTTCGACTTCCCGACTGGGTTCTTTTGAGGCCAGAATCCCAGAGAAGGGTGGCAGACAATGATGATAAATCTGACAAAATTAAGTGGAACAGGAGCAAGTACACGAAGCTTGTAGCTATTTTAATTGACATTCTTGTGTATTTGGGAGGTGAGCGGGAGGAGCTGGGTTTTTGAGGTCTATGCACAATCACAATCCTTTCAGGTGAAACCTGGAATTACTTCTTAGTGATCTAAGTGCACAGAAAAAGCAAGTTAAAGCATGGCCTAAAAGTTGATGTGAAAGAGTATACAAAATTAAATTTACAGCTATGCTATTAATAATTAATTGTGTAGCATATACATGTACCTGAGGTATACAATCCTTAACTCACTGTCACACCATTTTACTTTGTAACCTCTTGGGTAGCATATATAATAATTTGTGAAGCATAATTTAGCTTGTTATGTGGAGCCAAGCTAATAAGCGAAAGATCATTAGGATAATATGTCATTTGTTTTGTTTGTTAGTTTGTAAATTTTTACTAAACTGATTGACTCCTGGGAGTTTACTCTGTGTAATGCCAGACGATTTTCTGATCATTTTGTACTTTGCAACCACCTCATAGTCCCTACATTGTCATGGTGGGGTTGCTTGTGTGCCTCAATGCCCCGGAGCTAGCCCAATGAGAAATTCAGCATAGGAAAGTGCTGTTTGTTGTTTTGAGTAGAGGTCAGACTGAAACAGACTACATATATGTAATAGACAGAATACAGCCTTAGGCTGCTAGCTGGATACCAGACCTGAAGTACATTGATCAGTTTCAATGTAATATTTAAAAGTATCTATAATATTAAATTATTATTGCAAAACAGATTGCATTTTAAACAATTCTTGTATGTGATAGTCTGTTTTCTACTTTTGTTATCAAAAGGCACAACCAGTCTCGTTTTAATCATTTTTATTTTACCCTAACAAGTTCTGTCTCTCTCGGGTAGTCAGTCCATTTTTTACTGTTGTTATCTGAAGGCAGAATCAATTTTGTAATTATAATTATTAAATTTACTAATGAGTTCTGTCTCTCTTGGGTAGTCAGTCCAGTTTGGACTGTTGTTATCTGAAGGCAGAACCAATTTTGTAATAATTATAATTATTTTGTGCTAATGAGTTCTGTCTCTCTTGGGTAGTCAGTCCAGTTTTGGACTGTTGTTATCTGAAGGCGGAACCAATTTTGTAATAACTATTATTTTGTACTAATGAGTTCTGTCTCTCTTGGGTAGTCAGTCCAGTTTTGGACTGTTGTTATCTGAAGGCAGAACCAATTTTGTAATAATAATTATTTTGTGCTAATGAGTTCTGTCTCTGTTGGGTAGTCAGTCCAGTTTGGACTGTTGTTATCTGAAGGCAGAACCAATTTTGTAATAACTATTATTTTGTACTAATGAGTTCTGTCTCTCTTGGGTAGTCAGTCCAGTTTGGACTGTTGTTATCTGAAGGCAGAACCAATTTTGTAATAATAATTATTTTGTGCTTATGAGTTCTGTCTCTCTTGGGTAGTCAGTCCAGTTTGGACTGTTGTTATCTGAAGGCAGAACCAATTTTGTAATAATTATTATTTTGCGCTAACGAGTTCTGTCTCTCTTGCGTAGTCAGTCCAGTTTGGACTGTTGTTATCTGAAGGCAGAACCAATTTTGTAATAATTATTTTGTACTAATAAGTTCTCTCTCTTGGGTAGTCAGTCCAGTTTTGGACTGTAGTTATCTGAAGGCAGAACCAATTTTGTACATACAAAGCATATGTAAATTGAAAATAACTGAACTCAAAAAGCGAGTTATGCATATTTGCCACAGTGTTGCAGAATTGTGCGAGCAAGAATTACATGTACTCTAGAATCCTCGCGAGAATTGCTGCACGCCACACGAGCTACACGGGGCAAAGTCTCTGGAAAACGTTCCCTGAATGACGTTTTGTGGATTTATGCCTCTCCGTTGTGACTTAAAAAGGTGTAAAAAAAGTTACTGAATATGTCAGAAGCGGACTCTGATGCGATATCTGCGACACCTAAACTTGCGAAATGAGTTTTTGAGCTACACTTAATGATTAGCTAAGGGTGATTTCAAATCACCGTAAGCTCATTTGCATATATTTTTTTGTCAGCCTAAGCTTGTCATGGTAAGATACAAGTTTCTTGCAATAATTCCTTTAGCTCTTAGCTTCATTATTCAGTTTCACCTACACAGGAACATTGCTCATGAATGGCAAAGTGAAAATGATATTATGAAATTATATAAATTGATTGATTGACTGGTGTGACTCTTTTCCAGGGCCTTCATGTACTTCAACCACAAGATGCAGTGCTGAAGGAAATTGAGCATTGAAATTTAATTGGAGGGAATTTCCTGAGATGCAAGAAACAGACAGTGCTGATTGCAAATTGTGATACAATTGTGAATAATAATTGATGTCTTTGTGTCAAAACTTGGGAGGGTAGAGGTTTCATTGCCATTTTGGATATACCTTGTGAACATTATTAGGTCAAACTGTTTTAGCTGGGTCAAGTAAATTTGTTCCAGACATCAGGTAATTATGGAAGAGTCGAATGCTCTCACAATGAACTGGGTGAATACAAGGGAGAAATATTCACTGCAACAATCAGTGACTTCTCTGTTCATATACTGTAAGTTTTTTGACAAAAATCAAGAAAGGTTTCACTGTCCCTTGGGTCTGAGGAAATTGTCAGTCATCGTTCAATGGCAAATAGATCAAACACAAGTGATATCTTTCTAATAAACACATCTGCATGTGGCAACAATGATTTAAAGATAATTAGTCATAGCATACTAATTTGTAGTATTTTCATCTGAACTGGCGGGTGGCACACCTCATACAGTTGGATGTAACTTGTAAATTCGGTCTAACTATGCAGTTAATTTGTCATAGTATACCAATTTGTATTTTTCATCTGAACTGGCGGGTGGCACACCTCATACAGTTGGATGTAACTTGTAAATTCGGTCTAACCATACAGTTCATTTGTCATAGTATACTAATTTGTAGTATTTTTCATCGGAACTGGCAGGTGGCGCACCTCATACAGTTCCATGTACACTGTAACTTGTAAATTCGGTCTAACCATGCAGTTAATTTGTCATAGTATACTAATTTGTAGTATTTTTCATCGGAACTGGCGGGTGGCGCACCTCATACAGTTCCATGTAACTTGTAAATTCGGTCTAACCATGCAGTTAATTTGTCATAGTATACTAATTTGTAGTATTTTTCATCTGAACTGGCGGGTGGCACACCTCATACAGTTGGATGTAACTTGTAAATTCGGTCAAATCATGCAGTTAATTTGTCATAGTATACTAATTTGTAGTATTTTTCATCGGAACTGGCGGGTGGCACACCTCATACAGTTGGATGTAACTTGTAAATTCGGTCAAATCACATAGTTAATTTGTCATAGTATACTAATTTGTGGTATTTTTCATCTGAACTGGCGGGTGGCACACCTCATACAGTTGGATGTAACTTGTAAATTCGGTCAAATCATGCAGTTAATTTGTCATAGTATACTAATTTGTAGTATTTTTCATCGGAACTGGCGGGTGGCGCACCTCATACAGTTCGATGTAACTTGTAAATTCGGTCTAACCATGCAGTTAATTTGTCATAGTATACTAATTTGTAGTATTTTCATCGGAACTGGCGGGTGGCGCACCTCATACAGTTCGATGTAACTTGTAAATTCGGTCTAACCATGCAGTTAATTTGTCATAGTATACTAATTTGTAGTATTTTTCATCGGAACTGGCGGGTGGCGCACCTCATACAGTTCGATGTAACTTGTAAATTCGGTCTAACCATGCAGTTAATTGTCATAGTACAGTATACTAATTTGTAGTATTTTTCATCTGAACTGGCGGGTGGCACACCTCATACAGTTGGATGTAACTTGTAAATTCGGTCTAACCATACAGTTCATTTGTCATAGTATACTAATTTGTAGTATTTTTCATCGGAACTGGCGGGTGGCGCACCTCATACAGTTCGATGTAACTTGTAAATTCTGTCTAACCATGCAGTTAATTTGTCATAGTACACCTGTATACTAATTTGTAGTATTTTTCATCGGAACTGGCGGGTGGCGCACCTCATACAGTTCGATGTAACTTGTACATTCGGTCTAACCATGCAGTTCATTTGTCATAGTATACTAATTTGTAGTATTTTTCATCGGAACTGGCGGGTGGCGCACCTCATACAGTTCGATGTAACTTGTAAATTGAGTCTAACCATGCAGTTAATTTGTCATAGTATACTAATTTGTAGTATTTTTCATCTGAACTGGCGGGTGGCACACCTCATACAGTTGGATGTAACTTGTAAATTCGGTCTAACCATGCAGTTAATTTTTTCATAGTATACTAATTTGTAGTATTTTTCATCGGAACTGGCAGGTGGCGCACCTCATACAGTTCCATGTACACTGTAACTTGTAAATTCGGTCTAACCATGCAGTTAATTTGTCATAGTATACTAATTTGTAGTATTTTTTATCGGAACTGGCGGTTGGCGCACCTCATACAGTTCTATGTAACTTGTAAATTCGATCTAACCATGCAGTTAATTTGTCATAGTATACTAATTTGTAGTATTTTTCATCTGAACTGGCGGGTGGCACACCTCATACAGTTGGATGTAACTTGTAAATTCGGTCTAACCATACAGTTCATTTATCATAGTATACTAATTTGTAGTATTTTTCATGGAACTGGCAGGTGGCGCACCTCATACAGTTGCATGTACCGTGTAACTTCTAAATTCGGTCTAACCATGCAGTTAATTTGTCATAGTATACTATTTTGTAGTATTTTCATCGGAACTGGCGGGTGGCGCACCTCATACAGTTCCATGTAACTTGTAAATTCGGTCTAACCATGCAGTTAATTTGTCATAGTATACTAATTTGTAGTATTTTTCATCTGAACTGGCGGGTGGCACACCTCATACAGTTGGATGTAACTTGTAAATTCGGTCAAATCATGCAGTTAATTTGTCATAGTATACTAATTTGTAGTATTTTTCATTGGAACTGGCGGGTGGCACACCTCATACGGTAGGATGTAACTTGTAATTCGGTCAAATCACATAGTTATTTGTCATAGTATACTAATTTGTAGTATTTTTCATCTGAACTGGCGGGTGGCACACCTCATACAGTTGGATGTAACTTGTAAATTCGGTCTAACCATACAGTTAATTTGTCATAGTACACTAATTTGTAGTATTTTTCATCGGAACTGGCGGGTTGCGCACCTCATACAGTTCGATGTAACTTGTAAATTCGATCTAACCATGCAGTTAATTTGTCATAGTATACTAATTTGTAGTATTTTTCATCGGAACTGGCGGGTGGCGCACCTCATACAGTTCGATGTAACTTGTAAATTCGGTCTAACCATGCAGTTAATTAGTCATAGTATACTAATTTGTAGTATTTTTCATCTGAACTGGCGGGTGGCGCACCTCATACAGTTCGTTGGAAGTTGTAAATTCGGTCTAACCATGCAGTTGTAGTATTTTTCATCTGAACTGGCGGGTGGCACACCTCATACAGTTCGATGTAACTTGTAAATTCGGTCTAACCATACAGTTCATTTGTCATAGTATACTAATTTGTAGTATTTTTCATCGGAACTGGCGGGTGGCGCACCTCATACAGCTCGATGTAACTTGTAAATTCGGTCTAACCATGCAGTCTTAGTATTCTTCATCGCAACTGGCAGGTGGCTCACCTCATACAGTTCGATGTAACTTGTAAATTCGGTCTAACCATGCAGTTAATTTGTCATAGTATACTAATTTGTAGTATTTTTCATCTGAACTGGCGGGTGGCACACCTCATACAGTTTGATGTAACTTGAAAAGTAGGTGTACCCATGCAGGTAATCCATGTGGTTAATTTGTTTTAGTATGCTAGTATTACCCAACTGAACTGGCAGGTGAACTGTAAACCCGGAGGTAAGCCGCACCCTGACCTTACCAGCTGAAATTTACGGAAAAAAGTTTTTTGACAGAAAACAAAAGAAAACCAAAGTCTAGTCTGTAGAAGTCAAATTCATCCACTGTTCATCAAACGTTAACTCACTATTCACTAATATTGAGACGGAGAATACTTTAATGTAATTTTAGCACTTTAATGTAATGAACATCGTTTTTACCAACTTGGACATATGATTGATCTTTTTCTGGTATTTGTTGACAGGAATTTCTTAAACACAGTTTTGCCATAGATTTTTGTACATTACAACAAGAATATGAGCGGAAAGTTTGTAGCTTAGTACACGCAACTAGGCATAAAATTGGATGCAAAGATGGAAAACTGGCCACCAGAGGCAGACTTTTTCAGATCTTCCCACAAATAAGCTGCACCCATTTCTAACAACTATTTGTAATTGGGGTAACATAAGCCAGATTTTTATACTTATTTAATAATAATGAAATCCCTTGCATATATTTTATTCCTTATTTTGATGAATTTGTATGGGTTATCAAATAGTGATGAGTGAATTTAGGGAATAATTTCACACCCGCTTTGTCCAAAATCAAAGAATTTCATAAGCCTTAAGGCAAGAAAAATTATTTGATTTTGGACAAAACACAAGTGGAATTATTCCCAAGTTTCACGAGTATACATTGTACCATTTCATCAGCTATAAATCATGGTTGACAAATTGCAATCATAGGACGTGGGTTTTTTCGAAAGTGGACACCATTTTGGCACGGTAGAAAAAGTTGCCATGGTAACTCATGTTATTAATTGAATTATTTTTTGAACTTATTGCAAGAATTTTATTGTACACTTAGATTCTATTGACAGTTATATAAACAAATGATTATTTTTAGATTTAAAATAAAAATTATGCATTCACAAACTCTAGAACTTGTTCTTTTTTCTACGTAAAATCGACTAACCTTTCATCCATTTCACTTTTTATTAACATTTCCTGGCTTACGTCAGGTTTTAAATGCTATTATTTACAGAGATATTGTAAACATTTTGCTGAGATTTTGTGCACTAAAACACCAACATTTAAAAACATTTCACATACTTTACACCTCCAGTTTTACTGAGATTTTATTGACAGTTCCTGCCTTCCATCAGGTTTTAAATGCTTATTTTACAGAGATATTGTGAACATTTTGCTGAGATTTTGTGCACTAAAACACCAACATTTTAAAAACATTTCACATACTTTTCCCCTCCAGTTTTTTGAGGGTTTTTGTAGACATTTTACAGACATTTCATGCATTCTTCTCACTCACTTTTTACAGAGATAACACTGACATTTTATATGGATGGATTTACAGAGATTTTTTCTCGTGTAAATTTTACAGAGAAAGTAAAGAGATTTTACGGACATTTTGTACTTATCGCATAAAATCTCTGTAAATTTTTCCTTCAATTTACATATATTTTATTGAGATTTTGTACACATTTTATGTCATCGTAAGGACGAAAATGTGTTAAATTTTACAGACTTTTTATGGAGTTACAAAATCTCTGTAAGTGTGCAAATTTACAGAGATTGTAATTTACAAAGAAAATGTGGACATTTAACAGAGATTTTACCAACTTTTTTGAAGTGTGTAAATGGTTCAAGTTTTCCAGTGAATTACTTCGATAAATATGTAAAATGCGAACGGTTAATTAAACCTTATTTTATTTTTTGAATTAAATTCGGATCTTTTGTTCAAGCCGTAAGGTTGGAGGGTGCATAACTGAGAGCACCAAAAAGCCTCTATTGTGAGTAAAACCTTATCCATATTATTAACGGTATCGTTAACAATTTTCTCAATGACTATGAATTCAAACTCAGACATACGGTGTTCTTTTTTGCTAAAATGGACGGCCAATTCACATGTGAAAGTACAAGGAAAGGTTACGTTTATACAAACGTTGGCCGTGTAGCACTTATATTTTAAACAGAATTAACTGAAGAGAGTGTAGTGTAACGTGAAGTGCTAGATTTCTATCCCATTTGAACCATGTGAGCGTTACTTGAACATGTTAATTGCCGTTACTATGAACCATGTGAGCGTTACTTGAACATGTTAATTGCCGTTACTATGAACCATGTGAGCGTTTAATACTTGTACATGTTAATTGCCCTGACTTTAACATCTTCAGTTCCCACGACCTGCTCCCGTCTGACCTTGTAGCTCAGTCGGTAGAGCGGCGGAGATCTAACCCGAAGGTCGCGAAGGTCGTGGGTTCAATTCCCACCCTGGTCAGAGTTTTTCTCTGTCCTTGTGTGGGCCCAGTTCCATCAGTAGGGCTAACGCTCACATGGTTCATATGGGATAGAAATCTAGCACTTCACGTTACACTGCACTCTCTTCAGTCAATTCACATGTGGCCTTGTTGGTCAACATGGCCGATTTATGATTCCCAAATCTGACCTTGAATTCGTTCGATCTTGAACCTACGTATTGAGCCTTGCAGGTTTTACAGGTGACTAAATAGATGACATTCTTCGACCTACAATTTAATTCTTGTCTAATGGAGCAAAAACGAGCTGTGCAGGCGCTGTGAAAGATCTTATTCTCTACAAGATAATTCTTACATAGATCGCACTTGTTCCTACATTTAAAACATCCCACGGGAGTGTTATCATTATTGCTGTAAATGGTTCTTTTAGGCCCTGCTAAGATCTCTTTTATGTTTTTGGGTCTTCTGTATGTGGCAATAATTGACCCCTTTGGGAAAATATGGGAAAGCAATGGCGATTCATAGATATGATGACTAAACGATTTGATGATTTTATTGATGGTAAGTAAATGAGGGTTATTGTCGACCACAAGTGAAAAGACGATTATTTTGTCTTTCGGCTTTGAGGCAGGTAAGTCTCCCCTTGGTAGAGCTTTGGCTTTTTCAAATTGCTTGCTGACTTCCAATGTATTGTAACCTCTCTAAACGAGATGTGATCTAACTCTAGAAGAGATCTATGATATGATATAACTCTAGACGAGAAATGAAGAAAATTTTATTGTAGGAAGCATAGCCATTAGAATATCGCTTTAAACCTTAAGCAAGGCAATTTCAGTTGAGTGGAATTTTCGGAAGCCTGACTGGAATTTACGTAAAGGAGCATTGCGTTCGCAATGTGAAAGCAGTTGAGCAAGAACTGCCTTTTCAACAACCTTAGAGATCTAGATGAGAGTCAGATTGCTAACCGGACGGAGATTTTTATAAGTTAACTCAAGGCCTGATTTCTTGAACAGTGGTTTTACGATCGCGTTGACACCGTTACATGTTGAGAGAGACCAAAAGTCACTAGTAACTCTTTGAATCTTCTTGAATTATTGTTATGCACTAAGTCCAAATGGAAATTGAAGTCCTCTGCTATAATCGGCGGTTCAGGACAAATAATAACATTTTCAAGGTAGGTGGAAAACTCGTCCAAAAATACCCGCCGAAGTAGAAGTGATGAGAGGGCGATAGAAAGCTATAAATCGGATTGAGGGATAAGAGGCTTTGAGAATCCATTCAGAGAATTCAAAAGAATCATGTTCTTTTCCAGCCACAAACAAAGCAATAGAAGAGTCATGAAATAAAATGCCGGTGCCACCGCAAGGTCGATCTGATTGCGGCGAGAAACTCTTGAATAGATAACCACGAGAAGAAAGACTTGTGATTTCATAAATCGACCTCCATAAAAATGTCGTGTTTTGAATGGTCTTCAAAGAGTTTTCTTAAGAAAAAATACCACTGACAGTTTTCAAATAAGGTGCAAAAGTGGGATTACGCAGGAATGAGCAAATTACGCGATGGTGCGCGATTTGAAGCCAATTTCACGTAATCGCGTGATTGTGTAAGGTAAGAAGCCCTGAACACCTACGAATCAAAGACCAAAAAGGGACCTCGTTAACCATGCTTGGAGATCCCATAAGGTTGGAAGAAAGCCACATGCAATAAGATTAAAAATAATAATAATAAAAAAATAAAAAAATAATAATAATAATAATAATAAAATAAAATAACCACACATCTGGCTCTAACCACACTTTTAGTTTCCTTTGAGCCAAATTACACTTTACTGTATTTTCAGTTGTCAATTGCACGCACACCAGGCGCAAATTCTGGCTTCTAAAGTACAGGGCCCGGTTGTTCAAAAGCCGATTAACGCTAATCCCAGTTTAAAAATTAACCAAGGAGTTTATTTCTCTACTCCCAAATTCTCTTCAACGCTGATTTTTGGCAAAACTTTACATTAGAATAAGTTAATTTTGAAAAACAGTAATAAGGAAAAGAAACTTTCACCAAAAAGTTGAAAACATAAAAACAAAAGTTTACGCTAATCCTGGATTAAGTTAATCGGCTTTCGAACAACCGGGCCCAGGTTTCTAATAACTCCTGGAAAAAAAGTGGATTCTGAAGACCAACCTGCTGTTTTCAATATTTCATCTACAGAAACTAAGGCATTACTGGCTTTGGATACTGGAGCAACTCTAGTGTTGTGGGGCTTAAACAATGTATCCATGCCAGAGAATTAAAAAAAAAATTCGTTGACACGTCAGGCAACCAAGTAATTCCCTTCGATTCGCCTGTGAGGCTTAGGGTCAGAAAGATAACTGAAGGGAGTTGGACGATGATTAAATTTTTGTCTCCACTGAACTCATCTACTGAGCCCAGTAGGAAGTTGGTGAGAGAATGTCTATTTATCTAAAACAAACACAAAAAAATATATGTTAGTCCTCTGTGCCTGTGGATATCCGTTCGCATCGGTTGCAAAAAATAAAAATAAAAGAAAATAAAATAAAAATTGAGCTCTACTTAGAACGTGAGTCCCATTTGGTAAAGAAAAACATTTGAATTCTTCTTCCCCAAGATAGAACTGAACTTTACTTTTGACAAAATTAACTCGGGGACCAAGAGAAAATGAGGGGACAGAGAGGGAGGCTCCCGGTCCTGGGAGCCGTTCCTCGAAAGTCCCGACACTTTATGGGCCATTTTCGGGTGTCACAATTCCTTTTGTATCTCAAGAACGGAGAGGATTTAATTCGTCAAACTCTACAGTTATTTTTCTTTTTGTTACCTTGAAAACATGTTAAAAGATCGGCTTTCCAAAACAAGCGGTTCGCAATTTCACAAATGGCTTTTCGGGCCCGAAAAGTTTTCGGGACTTTCGAGAAACAGGCCCCAGCCCTTGGGATATGTCATGTCCACGAAAGTTATTTTTAGACGAGCGGAAGTCTTCCGAGACGTCCACATGCAGGCCAACTTCGGTCCGAT
>NC_090887.1:29895558-29898058 GCF_036669925.1 Montipora capricornis | reverse complement strand
TGACGACGCTCTGAATTACTGGTCGATAAATGCCTCATTAAAATTGACAGCTTTTCTCAACTGCGCTTTAGGGAAGTGTATGCTGCACTCCATCCACTTGAACGCTTTTCCTCTTGATGTGGATGGCATAACGTTTAGCCCCCTGATTCGAGAGGAGCGGACATGAGGGGCGGAAGCGACGTTAGGTGTTGAATAAAGGCGAACCTCTCCTTACGGCCACCTCTCCAAGGCGGGAATGTTGAAATCACCAACTACTAACACACAACTAGACCCAGGGCTGCTTCTCAAAGATGAATTTAATAGACGTAAATCGACATTTTTCGAGACTGGGGGGCGATAAAACGTGTAAAGCATAAGTTATCGACTTGCTGCTTGTAAATATTTCAACAACTACCATTTCGGTGTTGTCTTTTTCAAGATCGTTACGGCGTATAGATTGCAGATCAGATTGAACAGCGATGAGGACACCACTACCAATCTTGCAAGCCCTATCTCGTCGAAAGATTGAATAAACTGGAAGTAGTTCGCTGCTTGACACCGTGTCACTTTAAGCCATGTTTCGCAAATACAGACCAGATCATAGATACCAGTGTATACCAGGTCCTAAAGCTTGGAGATCTTACAGACCTTGACAGATAGGTCAACAATTGATGGAACAAAGGCCTTTAGACTTCTAGCGCTCAAATAAAGAGAGCTTAGGCAATTGGACGGTCCTCGATTTGGATTAATATCCATGAAAATAGTTCAAGAACGGGCGGTGATATAACCCCATTTACACGACAGGAAAAAACGGCAAGGCAAGGATGAAAATTGGAAAGGGTAACTTTTACTCTAGGCAAGGCAAGGGTAAATTGTGTAGTGTAAACCGGCAAAGGATGCCTTACCGTACCAATTTAATTTTCGGTTTTGGGACCACGTTTAGAGGTTGACCCGTTTTTGAAGAAATCGGTAAGAAAAGGACGAAAACTGGCACCTTGCCATTTTTAAAGAAGTGTAAACGTTCCCGCTTGCCTAGAAGCCAATTTCTGATCAATCTGCGCATGTCCCAGCTCCACCACGCATGCTCAGAAGTGGTAGTAGATTCAAAATGGCGGAGAAAGGAAAGTGGCCTGACCAGGAGGTAGGAAAGTTAATGGACTTTTGGGCTGAGGAAACCATTCAATTTTCCTTGGATAATGCTGAAACTCCGAAGGAGAAAACGTCAGTGGACAAGACTCTACAAATGCAACTTGAGCAACAAGGTAGGAAACCTAGTTTTATACGACATTCACGGATGTCAGTGTGAATATTTCTGAGAACTGGTTATAGAAAATGAAATACTTGTAACAGACAGCGTCTCTTCTATTTTCAATAGGCGTCAAATGTGATGTAAAGGCGATTATAAGCGAAATACGGAAACTTCTTCAAAAGTATAAACAGGAGAAAAATAAAACAAAGAAGAGTGGGAGAGCTCGAGAGCGAAAATGGAAATTCTTCGATAAAATGGACGGCATAATGGGTCACAGGAATAACATTTTGCCACCTCTGGCCCTTGATTCAAGTACTGACTAGACTGAGGAAGGCAACATGTCAAATTCGGAAGATATCAACATGCATCATGGTAATTCCATTTTCCTTTATCTTACAGAGCCTAAGAAATATGTATGACACATTTGCACAATTTCATACAACTCATGTGTGTGGTCATCAGTCGTTGAAATATTATATCCAAGAGGTTGTTTTTTTCTCCAAAGATTTTTCAAGATTGAAGAACAACGACACAAGCGGGAAATGGCATTACAGTTGGAGCAGACAAAAATAGAGGCCGAGAGGCGACGAGAGGAAAGGCCACACGAGTTAGCGATTCTTCAACTCTTAACAAGCAATGCATATACGCCTACAACAAGCATGCAGTCATCAGCTGGACCTGTGGTATACAGTCCAACTGGGTATGATGATCCAGGACAACGTGATGGCAGATTGTTTGAATGGGGCTATGGGACCATGGGTGGAGTAGTAGACGAAAGTGGGCGTTCATATTCGTCATCAGAGTCCAGCTACACACCGTTGTAATGAAAGGCTTTTTTTGCAAGTCATACAGTCACGTTTTGTTAAGTCTTTTACGTCCGAAATTGTCAAGGTAACTGCAAATGTTTTATTACTGAATTTTAAAAACTTGTTTTACTTAGTTATTACGCACTTTACCAAACGAAATCCGGGTAATCCTTGACAGTTCATGAACACAATTCTTGTCTTCGTGAAAAAATGACATTTAAAAGGACTCAACATATGTACATTGAGGAAACTAAATTATAGACAACAAGGACGGCATTATTGAGCAGCTTCATAAGAGTAATAAGCCTTCATCTGATTATTTTTCTCCTGTTTTCTTATGTTGTGTTTAACATTTAATTTCATTGCTAACAACGTAACTGACGGTTTCAATAAAGCTTCATTGACTGTTGTGTATATTTGACAGTTCAAGTTTTCTTCCAAGTTGCTAGGAATGTGTGCCCCTCTC
>NC_090887.1:29885558-29890558 GCF_036669925.1 Montipora capricornis | reverse complement strand
GTTACCTCAAAGCAGATCTTTGATAGCTTAATCCGTGATGGTATCCCAGCCGCGTCGGTTCGTTGCCTCCAGCGGGCACCCAGTGGTACAGTTCACATCTCCTTCTCCAACTCTGATTTTCGCGACCTTTTTGTGAGTAAGTCCTCCTTCATTGTGGCTAATCGCACCACCGTTCCTCATCCGGCTCGAGCTAAGCTTGTTTTTGTGACTGTGTATGACGCCCCGTACGAGTTACTGGACACAGCTCTGGACCATCGTCTGAAGAAGTATGGCCGTATCTACTCTTCCCGCGGTGGAAGGGTTCAGGGTTTTCCCAATGTCTTCAATGGCATGTGCATTAACGTATGGATATAACTTCCCCTATCCCTTGTTATCTCCGCTTCGGGAAGTTCCCCCTGCGTGTCCAGTATGACAATCAGCCAAAGACTTGCCGCCGATGCAATGGCCTTGATCATCTGGCCAAAGATTGCCAAAACCTGGTCTGTTTCAACTGTGATTCCATCGGTCATGTCTCCAGATCCTGCCCTGAATCGATGAAGTGTTGTATTTGTAAGGAACATGATCACGTGGCCATTGACTGTCCTTTCTCCTGGTTCCGGCGCCCGCACTCCTACCGTGACGCTGCTGATCCTTCTGTTGCAGAGAATGCTCGTGCTGGAGAGACGCTTTCTGATACTGATGATGATGATGATGATGATGATAATGGTGATAATGATAATGGAGATGCTGCTGTGAATTATAATGATGATATTGATGCTGCTTCTATGAGTGCTTCCCTCTCTGTGGACCCGGAAGTTCCTTCTGTTACGCCGCCGGATGCTCCTGTCTTGCGCTGTGACACTCTAGAGGATGCTGATGATCCCAATGTCTTGTCTGAGACCAATGACATTTCAGAAGAACTTGAGGTAGCAGCAAGTGAACAGGTGGATCTAGATAGCGCTTCTGTCATCAAGGTATCCCCGCCCACTGGTGTGCTTCCTTTTCGGAGAAAGCGCCCTCACCCGGATCGGGGATGCCTCGAGAGGTCAGGATCTTGATGTAGATTTGTTTGAGCCTACTTAGCCCCTTTGCCTTCCGTTGCTGCACGATCAATGTCAGAGGCTTGAGCGATAGGAAGTTTATTTCGATCACTGATTATTTTCATAGCGCGAATCTTGATTTTTGCTTTATTCAAGAGACTATGGCTTCTAATGTGACTATCCAGTCCTCCTTTTCCTCCCCCTGGCGTGGCCCTAGCTTTTGGGCCCGGGCGGTTGGAAGAAGAGGGGACGTTGCGATTTTGTATTCTGACCGTTTTCTAGATAGACTTTCAGTTTGGCAAAGGGACTCGGATGGGCGTGTCCTCAGTCTTTTAATCAGTTTTGGTGACATCAATGTCAACCGGGTTTATCCGATTTCAAATCATCTTGTAGTATTAGAGATGCATGGCGTTTCAAGCATCCTAGAGAGCGTCAGTTCACGTGGTTTAACCACGATTTCAGTATTGCAAGCAGATTAGACACCTTTTTTGTCTCCCGTGTTCTTTGCGATTCGATTACTGAGTGTAGCATCCTCCCATGTGTCTATTCTGACAATGATTTTGTTTTTTTTAGAGCTTGATCTGACAGATCCAGCTAGATCTGGGCCGGGTGTTTGGAACTTTAATAATTCTCTCCTGAAGGATGAGGCTTTTTGCTCCGAGATCTCTGATTTGATTGATGCATATCTATCTTTTCGCCACGTTTTTCCTTCGACTAAGGAAATGTGGGAGTTGTTAAAGAAGGATTTCAAGTCGACTTCAACTTCTTTTCCTCGTGATAGACGTAAGGAGCTTTCTAGAGATAAATTCCTTCTCACCAATCGACTGATCATGCTGAAGCGGCGTTTAGCCTCAGGGATTTCGGCAGTTTCATCAGAGATCTTGGAGTTAGAAGCCTCTTTAAAATTTATCTTTGACAGAGAGTTAGAGGGTTCTAAAATCAGAAGCCGTGCTAAGTGGTTGGAGGAAGGTGAGGCCCCCACTAGGTTTTTCTTTAGTTTAGAAAATCAACGACACGAAAAATCCTTAATATCGTCAGTTTTGACCCCATAAGGGGATGAGGTCTCATCTCTTCCTGAGATGACGGAGGCTCATGAGCGCTTTTATTCTGCCCTCTTCGCTGACGAGGAGATTGATCTTGATGTTCAACATGAGCTTCTTTCTCACGTTTCGAGCCATTTGTCGGATTCCGATCGAGAATCTTGTGAGGGCCTCCTTTCCTTAGATGAAGCTACACAGGCCCTTAACCTCTTTAGTAGGAATAAGACTCCTGGAATAGGAATAAGACGGTTTGACAGTTGAATTTTATTCAAATTTTTGGTCGGGGCTTGGCCCTTTTAGTCGACGTTTTCAATGAAAGTTTAAGTGATGGCGAACTGTGCGAATCTATGAAATCTAGTGTTAGTCGCCTAGCATACAACAGGGATGATCGTAAGGACTTGAAGAACTGGCGTCCAATCTCCCTCCTTAATGTAGATTATAAAATTTACTCTAAGGCTTTCTATTTACGGTTAGCTAGGGTTTTGAGTTCTATTATCAGCCCTGATCAAACTTCCTCTATTCCAGCATGGTCTATCGCTTCTAATTTAGCTTTATTGCGTGATACTTTAGATTACATTGACCGCACTGGGGAAACGGGGATTCTAGTTTCTTTAGACCAGGAGAAAGCGGGTTAGAAGGTCTTTTCTGATGACTATTCTTGAGCATTATGGCTTTGGTCCTTCCTTTTGCAATTGCATTCGTACGCTTTATAATGGTGCTTACATGCGCATTCTCGTTAACGATTTTCTTTCGAATCCTGTCTCTTTGCATCGAGGTGTACGGCAGAGCGACGCTTTGTCACCTATGCTGTACATCCTGTGTGTGGAGGTTTTACCTTGTAAGGTCAGAGATCCAGTTTAAGGTCGGGCAATATGCAGATGATACGACAGCAATTGTCAAGAATGACCGCTCTCTTGTTTCGCTCTTCCGTGCAATATCCTTATATGAGAAAGGCATCAGAGCAAAGCTGAATGTCTCTAAGACTGAGGCCATGTGGCTTGGTGCTTGGAAAGACCGCCAGGACAAGCCGCTTGGCCTCAAATGAGTGCAAAAAATGAAAATTCTCGGGGTTGTCTTCGGTACATTTGATGTGAATCGTGATAATTGGGAACCTTGTTTGTCAAAACTTGACAAGTCCTTATCCCTGTGGAAGTCGCGGTCTCTATCCTTGATTGGAAAAGTTCTGATATTGAACATTCTCGGTTTAAGCAAACTTCTCTATGTTAGTCGTGTTTTGGATCCTCCTAGATGGATCTATGACAAGTTAAACCGTTTGATTTGGGCTTTTTTGTGGGGCGCCAGGGTAGAAACTGTGGCCCGTAAGACTATTTTTTGTCCTACGTCTGAGGGAGGTTTGGGTTTGAAAGACTTTGTATGTCAGGGGAAGGCTTTACGCCTCGTAGCCTTAGTTAACGTTCTTGGCGAGTCGTGTCACAAGTGTTTTTATATGGCTAAGTATTTTTGCGGTGCCCGCTTGGCGCCCCTGCGGTCTGAGTGGTCAACGTTGCACGACAATCTGACGCCCAGCGCTGCCCAGCCCACTAGCTTTTACGTCTCGGTTTTGAGCTCCCTTCAGTCTGTGAATATCCCCCGCACCTTTCTTTTTTTGGCGAGGTCCCTTTATCCGCTTTTTCTAAAGAAGGCTTACACCATTCCGATTCTTCCAGCTTTTTGGTCTCCCTTCGTATCTGCGCGTTTTCCCTTTCTTGCCATTGGTGTTTAGTCCGTGATAATTTCACCGAAAACTTCTAAAACGACTTAGCCTGGTTAATTACTCTTCATGCGATTAAAGTGCGTCGCTCCCTTCGTGATTGGGGCTATATAGGATCCTCCCGCTGTGCGTCTTGCCCTAGGGATGAAACTATTGACCATTGTTTTTAACACTGCCCGCGCGTTAAATTGGTTTGGTTCCACTTCTTACCCCCCCTAACTAGTCTCCTGACTTCGCCTTTTAGGCCGAATTGTGCTTTTGACTTCTTTTATGAAGTCTCCGCTCCTCATGCAAAGAACCTCCACCTTATCTTATACTTGATCAAGTCTATTTTATATGGTGTTTGGAAATTTTCGAAATAAGGCTGTATTTCACAACGGTAGAGAAAACTCCAGAGCCATAATTAAGTATTTTACAGCATCTGTAAAGGTAGAATCCTTATCGACAAACACCCGCTTTCCCCGAATAAGTTTCACTCTCTGTGGGTCCATCCTGCAATCTGCCATTTCCGGGATAATGATAATCTTCTTTTCCTTTTCTAGCTGCTTGTAAATTTCGCTTTAACTTGTAATTCCTGATTATCTAATTTTGCTTAGTAATGTATGTTGTAAATATTTTTATTCTCCTGAATAAGGTTTTAAAATAGTACTGTCTGCAGTTAGACATAGCTCTTTGGCATTACAAAGCTTTTGCTTTCCTGTCCAAATTGAGCACTCTACTAGGATGAGTAATTGCCGCTAGCAATTGCGCATGCTCACTAGCTCGATAGTTTGAGCACTCTGGCACATTCTCGTTCCCAGAGCTGCAATCCTCTTGGCCAAACGGATCGAGAGCTCTGGCAGGTTCCAATCCGTTCTCGTCACTGATTGGTCAGATGGGAACACAATAAAAATGCTAACCGGAAGAAATCGGAAGAGAATGGCCGAAGGAATTCTGTTTTCTGTTTGCCGTACTTGCAACAGATATATTATTAGTAACAACCATCCTTTGGATTTATTTGGTGAAAAGACAATTAGGGAAGGAATCGTAAGGGATTGAGAAGAGTTTTCTGGTTTAAAAATTTCTGTCGACGATGGTTTATTACCGGAACCGCGAATATGTAGAACTTGCTACGTTACGGTCACGACATTCTAGGAGTTTGTGTAAACGGTAGTTCCTTTGAAAGCTCAGCACTAGTCGGTTATCCGATCTAAAAGAAGGAAATCTCTGCAGCAGAGTCCGTCCTTCACC
>NC_090887.1:29863058-29878058 GCF_036669925.1 Montipora capricornis | reverse complement strand
GTATTCGACCAACAACATCCCGCTGGCAACCAAAAACACTTTCCTTGTGAATCGCAAATTCAAAGAATGCGTTGGAAGGCTATTTTTATCCTCGACAACCACAATACTCATGGTACTACAAAGGAAATTTACGGATTTAAATCGAAACGTTCTGCACCACACGTCAACGCTTTAAATGAGTTTGAAGGCAGCATGCTGGCCATGATACAGAAAATAGAATTTAGAAATAACAACCACCCTAACATCGTGCAGCAAAAACTCGCTGCTGACTTAAAAGAAATCGGGCGAGACAAACACATCTTCGTCAAAGCAGATAAAACCAACAACCACTACATAACGGAACCAAACGCCTGTTTAACCCTTGTGCACAAGAACGTCACAAAAGCTTGCAAGAAAACACACCAGAATGTACCAAGTCTCAGCAACTAAGGAATCATTCATTACCATGAGAGATCACAAACCAGATTTCCTAAATAACCCAACCTGCAGACTAAGAAGCCCCGGGAAAGCAGAAATTAGAATGCTCAGGAAGAAAACCTTAGATGAAATAAACCAGAAAGTCATCCAAGCCAGAACTTTAAACATGTGGAAAAGCACATCCAACGCCCTAGAATGGTTCAAAACAATACCAAATAAAGCTCAACACGCCTTCATAACCTTCGACATGTGACTTCTACCCATCCATCTCAGAGCAACTGCTCATGAAAGTGCTAGACTATGCATCCCAATCAACCAACGTTACTCAACAAGATCGCCACATTATCATTCACTCAAAAAAATCAATCATATACCACCAGAACTCACCATGGCCAAAACCGAATGCGGATATGTTTGATGTGACGATGGGTTCATACGACGGCGCTGAAACCTGCGAACTAGTTGGTGCATACATCATCGCCAACAACGCTATTGTCTTTGGCGACATGTACTTGCAGTGCTGAAATTCGCAAGACCGGGCATCAGAGATTAGCAAGTTGAGAACTGATTGACTGTGATTGGTTAACAGTTTCTAGCTCTGTTGTTCCGCCGGAAATGAGACGGTGTCAATCAAAATCTTAGATGTGTGAAGTTGATCTCAAGTCGGTGTCAATCGAAATTATAGATGCGCAAAGTCATGTCAAAAATTTAACAATGCCATCTTAATTTACAGCCGTGTTTTTGCACCGAATAAGCGGGCTCTCCACATCATCGCAAGCTCTAATAACTCTTCAAAACTTAGACAACACGGTTTTTAAGCGGTGCTGACAACTGAGTGGCTTGCGTTCTAACCCTAACCGATTTCAGTTTTACAAAGCAGTACTAGTTAACAAAATTTTTATTTTTACAAGGCGGTAAGAGCAAAAAGTAAGCACTGACGACTCATGCTCTTCTGCAGCGAGCTGAAGCCCCCTTGGGAGTATCCGCTTGGTTTCGATCACTTGTTCGGTTTTGCTTTTCATGCTTACGCTCTTTACAGCACTCACTTTGTTTAGCTTATGCGTAAGGATATTAACAAATTTTAATTTCGACTTTTTATTAAGAAAGTGTTAAGACAAAAAAAGAGAAAACCAGATAACAACTCTTTTTGTGATTACAAAAGATCAATGAATTACTGGTTAGTCGCTCCGTGACTGATCCAAAATAGTAATCCCATTGGGAACAAGTTTTCATTTGCAACAATGAATATTCAAATTTGGATCCGTTTTCTGACACCAAAAAGTAAGTGCATATTACAATCCATTCAGTTAATTCGTTACGATCAGCATGCCGAAGCGCGTTAGGAACCCGCCTGGCTTTTACGCCTCGTTATTCGATGACTTTCGAGCTCCCGTTCAATACTCTGCATATGCATATGAAGAAGTGCAGGGTTGACCGAGGGTTCTGCGAGCTCTAAAGAGAGCTCCCGATCAACGTGCTGCATTTCTTGAGCTGAGGACATTTTTATTACTTTTGGTTGACACGATCCCAAGCAGCCAGTGTTAGAGATGTAATCGATTACCGCGACTTTTTAACTGTTAAATTATTATCAGTTTGAAACATGTATGCAGTCTATTGAATTTGAATAAGCGCGGTAAGTATCGATCTATGCGAGAACAATGGGCCAGTAATTAAGAGGAAGTTGCATTGTTCTTGGGGGCGGAGCTTTTGTTTGCTCTAAAGTCTCTTGGGGCTTTAGGGAGAATTGATTTAGGAGCGCATTTTCGTCTTTACGGAACAGCTTCTGGAAATCATAGTTTTTATACTAGTTCCAAATTTCGCCCATCTGTAGTTTAGATTTTAGGCTTACTTTTCCCAGGTAAACCTGAAGAAACGAGTCCCGAATCAAGAAGAAAAACCATCATGAATTTTAAATGAGGTTCTCTCCCATACTAAAAGAGAGCGAAAAACCCGAATTCTCGAAGCTAATTTTATGCTACTTTTCGAGGGCCAAAAAACGTATAAAAGGTCTTAAATGATTCCTTAACATCTCTACGGGAAAAGCTTGATTTTTCGCACTGTAGCGAAATATATATCTCGTTTAACCATTTTGCCCCATTTTCTTTGTATTTGGAGGCTTTTGTCTGAAGGTGCCTGTTCAAATTTCGCGTTTTGGACCTTAAGAAAGTCCCGGATGTGTCGCACCATTCTGCGCGATGTCCTGTCCTTACTCGCCTCAAAATTCAAAGATGAAATAGGCCTCTACCGTGACAACGATTTTGCTGCATGCAAAGCAACACCAAGAGAAATTGAGAAAATAAATCAAGAAGTCAGCAATATCTTTAAATCTAACGGCCTCAAAATTACAATCGAAGCAAACAAAAAAACCGTCAACTTCCTAGACGTGACCTTTGACCTCACAAGTGGGACCTACAAGCCATTCATGAAACATAACACTAACTTAATGCTTAGTGTACGTCCACTGTCAAAGCAACCATCCTCCATCACTCCTGAGAAACATCCCAGAGAACATTAATAAGAGACTAAGAAGCATCTCATCAATTCAAAGAGTTTTCGATGAATCTATTCCACCCTACCAAGAAGCACTAAATAGTAGAAGATACAAACACAAACTCGCCTATTATCCTCAACCCACACAAGCACCAAAAAGTAAGTGCAAGAGAAATCGCCAGAGAAACATCACATGGTGTAACTCCCCAGGGAACGCAAACGTAAAAACAACTCTAGGGAGAAAGTTCCTAAATAATGTCGACCAATGGTTTCCAAATAATCACCCACTACACAAGATCTTCAACAGACACACACTCAAGTTTAGCTATTCTTGCAGGCCAAACATGAAATCAATCATCGCGTCACACAACAAATCAATCCTCTCCAATCACACGTCCACAACACCAGAAAGACCTGAAAAGGAATACAACTGCCTGAAAAAAAAAGATGCCTTCAAACAAACGTAGTCTATAAAGCCACTGTCACAACGGCAACATCCACATAAACATATGTAGGACTTGCAACAAACTTCAAAACAGACGCCTCGGATTCATAACCACAAAGCATCCTTCAAAAACACCAACAAAAGAAATGAAACAGAACTCTCAAAGCATGTATGGATATGAAAAGAAACCAAGAAACCCTTCAACGGCAAATGGAAAATCCTAAAGAACTGTAGACCCTATAATAATATTACTAAGAAATGTAATTCGTGACTTTATGAGAATTTCATAATAATCTTGAAAAAAAAAACATTTGGGAAGCCTAAACAGACAAAACGAATTAGCAAGCTCATGCCCCTACAGAAACAGCTATGTCCTGAAAAAATGTCAAAGTAACGTAAATAGAGAAAAAGCCACACCACAGCAACCACGCATTTGTATATATACCGCCAGCATTTAAACTGGCCAGTCGTTAATGTTACCTGGTGAGTGTGGTCAACCTTTAGCCATACGAAAGAAAGTTGTAGTAATAAAACGATGAATCACTCCTGGTCAGAGATTTTCTCTGTCCTTGTGTGGGCCCAATTCCATTAGTAGGGCTAACGCTCACATGGTTTACATGGGTAGAAAAGTAGCACTTCACATTACCCTCTAATAGTTAATTCTGGTGAAATATAAGTGCTACACGGCCAACGTTTGCAAAAACGTAACCCTTCCTTCGACTTGTATACAAATATATAAATTTGACAGTTTACTTGAAGCAATAAACGTACAGTGCTTGTAGAATTGTGAGTCCTGAGAACATCTTTTCTGGGAGTTGAATTATTTCATTGCTACGAAGATCTCTAGAGATGAAAGCATGAAAAGCAAGGTATAAGAAAATATCTGCAAAGCTAAGTTAAAGTAGTACTAACATATCTTAATACTACATTTTAAAGTATATTTAGCAAAATTACACAATTCTAATTGAATGAGAACAATGCAATGAATCCCAATGTCGCTTTTATTTTGGTTTCATTCTCATCAGTGTCACGGCATTACTCAATTCGAATTGGACAAGAGCAGTACAGGCGCGGTCCCAATAATTTGAATTGCTGCTGAGGTTACGAGGAAGCCATTCTAATCGAGTTCATTTGATATGCGCAGATTTCTGGATTTTTAGGTTTCTGGATGTCTGCGTTTTCCCCACAGTTTCAAGAGCAGCGTTGATGCGTATGGCACGTGATAGATTCTCAATCTGCCATACAATGCGGTTAGTAAATAGGCGTTAGCGTCAAAGAAACGATTTGTAAGTTAACTGCTTTTTTTTCCAGCTTCGAATGCCTCACTGCCCATCTTATGCCGCCATACAAAGAGCCCACCCAAATCGTGAAATCCAGCAGGAACGTTCATCTCACTATACCTCTCATTAAGGTCTCATTTAAGGAACGTTTCAAGACTCAGCATCCTAAGACTTCCATCAACTTCCAATGAACATTGGAAACTTAACCTCGTTTGCCAGAGAGACAAAACGCTTGTTAATGAAAGAAGCCGAACTAGAATACAAAAGTTAATTCATTCATTATTAGGTGACATCTGGGGGAAAGCTAGGATGGCTGTATTACGCCCGAGAATGGATATTGTTTATTTAATTTATCGATCATTTTCTTTGTAATTATTTATAGATAGTCATAAACACAATAAACTCATATATTATTATTATTATTATTATTATTATTATTATTATTTTTATTTTTATAGCCAGGGTCACGAAGGTTTTGGTGACGTGTCAAGAAGAATGCAATGTGTTTTTATGAGCTTATCAACGAATGGTTTCTGGCATCACGTGATCTTGTAATTGTTTTGTTAGTAACTTACAGTTAGGAAAAGTATGTCCTATCAATAACGTTTTTCTTGTTTTGTTAATATTGTTATACTATGCAGTGAATGGCTTACATTGTAACTTAGCTCCACTAAGTATAAGATGTGTTTGTAAGGGATATCGTACTGAGAATAATCAGGTTTTTCCGCGTTTTTAATACATTTGTAGAAAAAATATGCTCTCTCCTTTATGAACTAGCACGGGATTTAGTAAGAGTATTTAACGGCGTTTCGAATGTAAATTATTTCTATTGGTGTTTCTCTGGAGGCTCTCACTCTTACTTGTCAATTTTTCTCTTAACTCATCGCGACTTATGGATGAGCAGAACTCTTCTTCATCTTTAACCAATTCTCTTGATTTGAATGCTATTTTAATGGCACAGAAGAACGTGATCTTAACCGCCGTTAATACTCTACACTAGGCCTTACAGAACAGGCAACTCTTACTAGTCGAGTTCAGTCGGGTTTGGCGTCATAAATCGCTGCTGAAGTTCAATCAGAAACCTACGCCTTTAAGAAGCAAGGGAACGAGAAACAGTTCAACTTTAACCGGAAGAAAATATGGTAACCCATCGATGTAAAAAAATTTGGTTTTATAGCCATGACGTTATGAACGTCCGTACGTACGTAATGACATAGTTAAGCAATATCCGGGAAAACCAAAAGGCGGACAGTTCCAAAGCCTTTTATTTTCACTAAGCCTACAGCCAGTAGGAATAAACAAGACGGGAGCTCCTCTTTTAGGCTTGGCTAAATCTATATATTATTTTAGTGAGCCTCAAAGTCTTTGTAAATAGTGTCCCATGTAG
The DNA here is from genome assembly GCF_036669925.1 of Montipora capricornis. Classification (NCBI taxonomy): domain Eukaryota; kingdom Metazoa; phylum Cnidaria; class Anthozoa; order Scleractinia; family Acroporidae; genus Montipora; species Montipora capricornis. Next base: position 29,872,039 of record NC_090887.1, on the reverse strand, counting down.
ATATACGGACTCGCATCGACCTGTGGGGTTCCGCAGGAGCTGGCATTGACTCGCCACTTGCTCGGGGCTCCGCACTGCCATTTGCTTCAGAGTCACCTTCAACTTCAAGATGCGGGCCTCTCTTTTGGGAGCCACACTGACTCGGTTCCCAATACGCAATGTCATCATCATCTTCCACATACTTCCGCTTACTATCCTCCTCTGCATGCTTAAGTACAGTTAAAACTTTGCAACATGAAGAAAAGCGTGCTTTGATCTCCTTTCCCCTCTTCATAGTGATCATACTCCCCTTAACGCCAATGACTGTATACGGTCAGGGATCATATGCTGGAGTCAGCATATTGATTTTGCTCTGTTTCAGAAGAACGTTATCTCCGAATCTGATCAAACTATGTCTGGCGTGCCTGCGCTTGTCCACAAATACTTTCATCTGCCTTTTCTTTGTCTCGTACGTCCCTCTCTCTGATTGGATCCTGGCATTTCTTTCCTTGAGGGATGATCTTTTCCGGCAACTTTCTCCTGATCTCTCGACAAAACATAAGCTTGTCTGGGCTGTCCCGAGTAGCAGGGTGGGATGCGGCCCGAAAATTGCCCACCGTCGTTTGAGCCTCTTGATTGAAAGCCTTCCCCTCAATCTTAGCAATTCTCGCACACTTTTTAATTGTTTGCATAAAACGTTCAACATCACCATTAGCCTCAGCCCACCCTGTCGTGACCTTTCGTTTCTTGAACCCATGTTGCTGAGTGTATTTCGCAAATTTAGAACTATTAAAGGGAGCCCTATTATCTGTCTTCACCTCTTTTGGAATTCCATACGTGCTGAAGACATGAATAAAATGGGGAATGACAGCATCAGCCGAAGTACTTGAGGCAAACTTAACTAGGGGGTCCTTACTTGGGAAAGCTCCTGCAAAATCCCCACTGACTTGCTCCCAGGGACCTTTTGGCAAAATCGACATTAGGAGGAGCTCTCTGGTGTGGCAAGGAGTGGTAGCTTGACAAGCAAGGCATTTTCCCACTTGCTTTTCTACCACCTTGTCCACGATTGGAAACCAAACGTGGGCCCGCAGCAATTGCTTAGTACGACCGATGCCTTGGTGCCCCTCATGTGCGATTCTCACCATAGTTTCTCTGAGTAGTCGTGTCACTACAATCCTTTCACCGCGAAGGACAAGCCCATCGACCACGGATAACTCGTCAAAAACACAGGTATAAGGTTTCACGTCCATATCCTTGGAGTTACCTTCTTCTCCTGGATGCACAGGATAATCTTGTGCCTCTCTCTGTCGTTCCTCGTTCCTTCTATCAATTCCACCTTACTGATGACCCGGGGAATGTCATATTCCTTTACTTCTTTGGCAGTAGCCAATTTCGTTTTAGTTCATTTCTCACGCGGTAACGGGTGCCTGGATTTATAGTCGGAGATGTTTGTTTGCCCGGGCATATATTCGACCTCAAACTCTTAATCAAGCATTCGCACCATCATTCGTATTAGCCGTATGGACGTCTTATGCCTAGGGTTGTTAAGGATGACCTCTAGAGGCTTGTGGTCCGTGACTATTTTGAATGGCAGGCCGTACAGGAAGACATGGAATTTTCTACACCCAAAATCTGCTGCCAACATTTCCAGCTCGGTTTGGGAATAGTTCCTTTCTGCATCCGATAGAGCCCTACTCGCATACTGCACCACTCGCCACTTGTCATTGCTCTGCCCACATTGTACCAGTGTGGCCGAAATTCCAAGCGGACAGCCTTCCACATGTACCTCTTGTTTTGTCCCGGGGTCGAAATAGGCCAAAGCCGTGTCCGAGCTAAGAGCTTCTTTCAAGCTTTCGAACGCTGCCTGATGCTCTTTTCCCCAGGTAATACTTGAGCCTTGAGTAACCCTCTCAGGACGTCGGTTTGCTGTGCGTAGCTGTCCATAAATCTCGCATTATACTGGACAGTACACAAGAAGGAGTTAATTGCTTTCACCTTTTTCGGGTCCGGAGATGCTCCATCTTTAGAAAATACCATACCATAATACACGCAGCTATCCTTGTTGAATTCACACTTTTCCTTACTGAACGTGATCTTTTTCTCTCTAGCTCGCTTGAGTAATTTCTCCAATCTCTGATCATGCTCCTCCTGATTGTCCCCATACACGAGAATGTCATCGCTGATGTTAATGCATCCTGGTAGGTCTCGAGTGATCTCCTTAGTTACGGTGTCTTGAAATATTTCACCCGCCTATTGCGCGCCAAAATTTAGCCTTTTGTATCTGTACAAGCCGACATGGGCTGAGAACGTAGTGATGTCTGTTCTCTTTTAATTCTAACTGTAATATCCCTTAGTCATATCGAGGTCAATCAATCAACAACTTTACTAATGTGTCAAACTCTTCTAGCCGGACACAAGTGGCCCACTAATCGGGGACACTTAATTAATAAAATCTATATAATAAACTTAAGATTGCATTTGATAATGTTTACGGCAAAATATTTACTATAAAATTACATTAATAGCATCAAAATATAAAATAATAATAAATAAAAATAATAATAATATTATTAAAAATAATAATAATAATAATAATAATAATAATAATAATAACAATAAAATGGTTTACAATTTAATATGATTAATCTAAAAGTGAGCGAGTGTTAACTTAACAGGTATAGTCTCAAGTGTTACACAGGTAAAAATTTGAACATTTGGTCTCAACTATGAGACTTGAAAGGTCCTTCTTTCTGATTCGTGTTTTAAACGCCGATAATGAGGCTAGGGCCCCATCCTTCTTAGACAGTTTGGATCATAAGAGTGGTCCAATGTAGCTAATAGAATGCTTGCCATATTTTGCAGTTAGTATTGAACCTAGGGATAAAAAAGTCTGAATTTCGTAGGTTATAAGTAGACAATGATACGCTGAAAAGATCGATAATATTCGCAGCTATGAACTTATATTGCAATAACCTGCAGGCGCCTATTGTAAAGACTAGTCATCCGTGCACGTGCAAGTAACTCGTCATATGACGATCTCCAATCGCAAAATACAGGTCGCAGACCCCGTTCATTGACCCTCTCAAGCTTTCTCCGATTTGACCCTCTACAAAAGTGCCAAACGAGGCTGCAGTATGTCAGATATTGCAATGTGGCAGTCTTGTATATTCATAATTTCACTTTTATTGAAATCGTGTTGCGCATTCTCATTAGGATGCTCACCCGCATACCAGCTTTCTTGCAAATTGTAGATATATGATTACTAAACTACAAGTTCCTGTCAATCAAAACCCCCAAGAGTTTAAGTTCATCCATTGGCCATACTATGAAAGTGTCAACTTCGACATCCCGCTGAGTAGAATCATTTGATATAATCATTGCCTGATACTTGCTTGGATTTCCCTGCAGAAAATTCTCACTGTACCATCTCAACGCTTGTCTTCCATCATAGTTGATCACCATTAGAGCCTGGTCAGGATCTTTATATGCGTAGTAAAGTTGATGATCGTCTCCGTATACTGATCACTGGCTGTCACGCTGGATATAAAACAGATGACTCTGGTAGATATTCCATAACATGGGCCCTAGTGAGGAACCCCCTCCTGATTTCCTTCCAACTGCTGGTCGTCGTTCCTACTCGTGACGTGTTCTTTCTCCCATCGAAATAGGATTTCATTAAATTTAGAGCGCTTTCAGAAAAGCCATAAGCTTTCAGTTTGGCTATATGTAATATCGGGTGCACGGAGTCAAAGGCTTTACTCATGTCAGTTGACATGATGGCTAAAGTCTCCCCTACATCCCTCCCATATTTCCAGTCCTCAACCAGTCGTATCAAAGTTGTTTCACAACTGTACCGCTTTCGATATGCTGACATTGAATTGTCAAATATAGTTTCGAACTTATCTCTCAATTGATAGCAGAGCAATTGTTCAAAGATCTTGTCCACTGCGGGTAGCAAAGTTACTGGTCTGTAACTGGCTACATTTTGAGGGTCCTCTTTCTTGTACACTGGTAAAAACTTGGTAATTGTACCTAGAACCAATCCTAAACATTATGGTGATAGGGCCTTTAGCGTAGTAGCCCCTAGACTCTGGAACGCTTTGCCACTGAATATTCAGAATTTTCCTTCAGTTAACTCTTTTAAAGCTTCGCTTAAAACGTATCTTTTCTGTGAGTATTTTGATATGTAACTTTTTCTTTTTTGTACTATTATTATTTTGATTTGTAACATCTAAATGAGTATCATTATCATCTCTGTAAAAAATTGAAAGTCTCTGCCTTAGGAAGGATACTGTAGCCATCTTGGATTCAAGACCAAAGCTAAAAGAAGAGTGTATTTGAAGGCAAGGTTGTGCTATGATCCAAAAGCGGTTATTTCTCTGGACATCGAGGGCCAACTACAACAGAACAAGCAGATAGTTGCGGAGGAATTTACACGTTACTTTGCAACAGTTGCAGACAATATTTGGGGAATGGAAGCGTCATGCTTGACTGAGAAAAATGTTAGCAGATGAGATTGCAGAACCTTTAACAGTGATATTTAATCAAGCAATTCAGGAGAGCGAATGGCCTATGGAGTAGAAAAGAGGGGAATGGGTACCAGCGAAACAAAATTTGTATTTTTTCGAAATTTCAGATATATAGTCTGGAGCCTGGTTATTTAATGCCTTATATGAAATAAGTAGAATTTTAAAATCAATTCGGGCTCTGATTGGCAGCCAGTGAAGCGTTTGTAGTACAGGTGTGATGTGCTCCTGTTTCTTTGCACCTGCTACAAGCCTGGCTGCGGCATTTTGCACGCCCTGTAATTTGTTTATCTCTTTATTGGGTAGCCCTGTGAGAACACCGTTACACGAGTCTAATTTAGACGTTAGAAGCGCGTGCACAAGTCTGACACAGGTGTCTTGGTCCAGATGTCGCCTGATTTTTTCAATGTTTCTTATTTTGTTAGCAATAGATGTGAGTCCATAATGACTCCGAGATTTCGTGCCTCTGGTTTTGATGAAATGGTGCATCCATTGATGTTAATGTCCGGAATAGCTTCTGAATTGGAAAAATCGTGATGTAAAGTGGGCAATTTCAGTGTTATCCGGATTACACGTGAGGCCGTTACTAGTGTAGCAGATCATTATGTCATTAATGCACAACTCCAGCTTGGATAAGGCAACAGGGCGCTGATCAGATGAACAAATAGTAATATAGAGTTGTGTGTCGTCCGCATAAATCATTGCATCTAACCCGTGTGCGAGAATGACACCTTCCAAAGGCGCAAAGAACAATGAGAAGAGAAGAGGGCCTAGTACCGATCCTTGTGGGACTCCATATAGCAGTATTTTATCAGACGAATCAACTTCCTGAATTCTAACCGATTGTGTCCTGTTTGAGAGATACGATCTGAACCAGTTCAAAACTGTTCCGCAAAACCATATCGATGTTGTACCCTTTGAAGTAGAAGTTCATGGTCGATAATGTAGAAGGCAGCCGACAGATCTAGCATAACCAAGTGTTAAAATAGTGTCCTTAATTGAGGCCTTCGTCATTGTGGCAAACTTGTTGAATGCGGATTGGCATGGAGGCTGGTCCATGGTAACAGACATGGTCAAGGGTGCTAAGTTGTTATTTTGTAAGTCGAACCTGAGTTTTTGTATCTTGGTGACGAAGTAGTTGTTGAATTCCTCTGTGGGAGACTGCACAAACGTGCGAGCAGGTAACGCAGGGACAGGTTTTACCATGAATACTCCATCAATCACTTGAAATAACTGTTTCTCAACTGAATTTGCTATCAGTGATTTATAACAAACAGATTTAGCAGAGTTGATCTCTTTTGCATATGTCCTGCAGAAATCAGAATATTTCAAGCGATGACCCTCTAGGCGGGTGGATAAGTAGCTACATTAAAACTGGCGCCTTTGCTTTTTCATAGCTCGGAGACTCTCATTAAACCATAGGGCATTGGGATGCAATGTAATGGTTCGGATACATTCTGGTGCATGTTTATCCAAACGTTCTCGTAAGACCTGATTATAATTATCAGTTAAACTGTCTACGTGTTTCTGAATAAAGGGAAGAGTCCAAAACATCGCTGTTAAAAGCTTTAATGTCTATCTTACTGAGTTGTCTTTGCTTGACAGCTTTCCTCGTTGGTTTTGGTCTTGAAAGGCAATAGAACATATCACTGCATAGTGGACAGATGGCATGCTGGACACTACCTTGAAATCAGATACCATTTGGTCATTTTGTCGGTCAATAAGCAGATCTAATGTGTGTCCACCTCGATACGTAGGGCCATTGATATATGGTGATAGACCCACAGACTCCAGTAAAGCCCTGAACTGGAAGGCATGAGTCCAGTAAATCCCTGAACTGGGACGCATGAGTGTTGGCCACGTTTAACTGAATCTCATAACTTGCTGGTTTGGGTGTGATCACAACCGGCGATACCCAGCTGACAGGCTTCTCGACTTTCTCAATGACATCCTCCTTCGCCAGCTTTTCCGACTCTACCTCAAATTTTGGTCTCACACTGAACGATATTTTTCTGTAGAGTTGTGCCACAGGTGTTACCGTCTCATCAACATGCAAGTACACCTGCACAACTTCCATCTTTCCAATTCCCTGAAACAGGTCAGCATAGTCTTCCAATAGTATGCTCAGGGTGCTTCCATTTTCCATTTGTACTGCAATAGCAACTGCTTCCAAACCCAAAATTTCTGCCGTTTGAAAACCTAGCAGGGGCTCCGTGTTAGTATTTCTCTTTATGACATGAGAAGTAGCAATCATGCTTCTGGTGTTCGACTCGACTAACGCCTCAATTTTTCCTTCCATGCGTATGGGTGCGGAAGGATTCGCGTCAGTTTAGTATGAACGCAAAACAGTTGATGATTTTCGCAGTTTAACCTTGTCATCAAACAAACGGTGGAAAGTGACTTCATCCATCACGTTGATGGTCGCACCTGCGTCGATTAATTTAACACGTTGACCACACTGGTTTTAATCTTGATGCTCTTTATGGGCCTAGGTCTTAGATTACTTTCAATCGCTGCAATTTCTTCAATACCACAAAGGGATTCCGGATCGCTGCTATCCGTTCGCTTCCTAAGATGTACTTTCTTTACCACCTTATTGTTTACCTTTTCTTTGCTCACACACCTCCGGGCAAAATCATTCATTCTTTCGCATAAAATGCATTCTTTTCCCAAGCCGGATATTGATTCTTTCCTCCCGTATGAGGGAATACGCCGCCACAAGAGAAACACTTTTTAGTGGTTGGCTTATTCCCTCTTCCTAGCCCATCTTTGTACAACTCTTCCTCGGGATTCGTCACTCTAGGTTGTTGCTCCATTTCAATTCTCTTCGCCTGTTTGCCTGATAATTCCTGAGCCCTAGCGAAATCTAACGCCACTTGCAGAGAATGAGACTTACTGAGCAGACATAGTCTATCTTCGATTTCCTTTTTTTCAATTAACTGCATTTGTATTTCAACTTCGAGCTATTCCGTAAGATTCATCTTCTTTCTGGATTAACTGCCGAAAGAAATATATGCTGTAAGACAATGCCGTTTCCGTTCAAAATATTCCAGAAGCTTTTCGGCCGCGGTTTCAAAGTCTTCTCCCGTATCGTCCAGTGTCTCAAAAATATCTTGCGGCACTTTCGGTCCAGCGCAATGTAAAAATAATGCTCGATTTCTCGCCTTGTCCTTTATATTCATCGCAACAGCATACACTTTGCACCTTTCAAGGTATTTCCTGAAGCGAGGACCCACCGATGTCGGATCAAGATCCGGGTCTAAGGGTGCGAAACTACGGTTTGTCTCACACACGGCCATTTTGCTTTCTCAAAATTCGTATTTTATCAGTCAGTCGCTCTCCCAAGCTTTCCAGAAACTCTCGTAGATATTATCTATCCTCGTCGCCAATGTAGTGTCCGACTTCTATTAACGGATAAGTTCTACTAAATGTTTTACACACGTTATATTAATATTCCACTCTGGCACTCGCTTGTTAAAACTCTAATATGCAAATCTATAAAACATGCGATATATATAAAAACACTCCCCAGGTCTCATGGGCATAAGAGACCTGGACACTACAGATATCAAGGTAATCGCACCAAATCAAAATTTGCTCGTGAAATTTGCTGATGATTGAACTTTAAGTATTCCTGCAAAATCGGGTGATCACAATAGTAATTTAGCAGCAAATGAGGTTCACTCTATTGCAACTGAACTTCAAGAAGAGGAAGATGTTTCTTAAAGACAAATCCACTATGGCTTTACCAGGTCCCCTGGCTTTTAAAGAACGGAAACCCAGTCTAAAGTTGTTGGGTGTAACATTTCAATCCGATCCGTGTAACTGGGAATTGCATGTACATAATATCCTATCGAAGGCTAGCAGTTGTCTGTGCATCTTGCGTGTTTGTAAATTCTATGGATTGCCGTTGGACCATTTCATCTTCTTTTCATTAGTCTTATTTTGCCTATATTTATATATGCTGTGGAAGTATGGGGCTGAGTGTATTACTCAAGTGTATTAACTAAAGGCTTGACCAACGTATATAATGTGCATATTTTTTTTATTTGAAGGAAAGCATTTGTCCAATGTCCATGAAACTTAGCAGAAAGTTTGTTATCGGTGTTGTAATTAATTTGGCAAAATATTTTGCATCACATTTTGGTCACGTGACCCTAAAACAACTTATAACGTTTATATCCTTAACACAAAAGTGGGGAATATTTATACTTCAAAAATTGAAAACATTTGACATTAATACTTTAAGTACAACTGTGCCTACCGAATGCCGCCTTTTGATGTGGTACTCCGTATTTACCTTTTAAGATATTTGGATGTTTATCGTGTCACGTGACCTATTTTCCTCAATTGTTCATTGCTCTTAACATGTGGACATAATTAAAAGGCGGCATGGCAAAGCCTTTAGAAGGGGTCATGGAATAATCCAGAAACAAGATTTATCTAATGTAGCTGAATGTTCCCCAATTTTGAGTA
>NC_090887.1:29848058-29860558 GCF_036669925.1 Montipora capricornis | reverse complement strand
ATCAGCAGGATGGCACTGGGTCGACAGGAACGACGATTCACTATTCCTTCACTAACTTCATTAATTAATTACATATGATCGAGGCTTGAACTGTGAACCCATTTGTGATTCTCCTGTGGGCAGACATGCGCTGTTGGCTAGAGAGACCTCTTAACTTGTATATAAAATTGTCTATTTCTCTCACTTCCGCCTGTGAATCGTCGTTCCTGTCGATGCAGTGCAATCTAGTTGGAGAAAAGCAATGGCCCGGGATAACCACGTAAATTCCCATTAACTATCTAAATTACCCATGTAACCATCATTGTTGCTCTGATAGTGTAGTGTTGATCACACCCAACCGGTAACCAGGGGACGTGGGTTCGTGTACAGCTCAGGGCATAAAAAGGTCTTCTTCCAATGAAAATGTAATCCAGAAGTTGTACGTCCTTGGTTCCTTCACTAACTTCATGTATATATGCCAGTTTACTTGAAGCAATAAACTTACATCCATTGTAGACTTGTGAGTCCTGAGAACATCTTTTCTGGGAGTTGAATTATTTCATTGCTACGAAGATCTCTAGAAATGAAAGCATGAAAAGCAATGTATAAGAAAATATCTGCAAAGCTAAGTTAAAGTAGTACTAAGTTATCTTAATACTACTTTTAAAGTATATTTAGCAACATTACACAATTCTAATTTCAAGAACGAGAACAGTGCATTGAGTCCCAATGTCGCTTTAAATCTTGATTCCATTCCCATCAGTGTCATCGCATTACTCAATTCGAAAATGACAAGAGCAGCACAATTGCTGTCCCAATAATTTGCGTATGGCGCGTGAGCGGTTCTCTAAATAGGTGTTGGCGTCAAAGAAACGATTCGTAAGTTTATTGCTTTTATTTCCTGCTTCAATTGCCTCACTGCTCATCTTATGCCGCCATACAAAGAGCCCACCCAAATCTTGACCTGAGATCCAGCACGACCGTTCATCTTCCTATAACTCTCATTATGGGAACGTTTCAAGACTCAGCACCCAAAGCCTTCAATCAGCTTCCAATGAACATCGGAAACTTAACTTCGTTTGCGAGAGGGAATAAACGATTGTTAATGAAAGAGGCCAGACTAGAATAGAAAAGTTAATTCATTCATTGTTAGGTGAGGGCTAAGATGGTTGTATTACGCCCGAGAATGGATATTGTTTAGTTAATATATACAATCGTTTTATTTGTAATTACACTGTATTTATTGATGGTTTTTAACATAGAAGAAATGTTAATAAATATATATTTTTTTGTTATGACAGCAGTGATAAACATTAAAATCGCACAAAACAGCAAAAACGTAACCTAAAGGCCATCTTGGCTAACTAATCTCCACGATATATATAAAATGTATCTAGATAATAAAAAAAATGTGTGTATATATATATATATATATATATAACTGCAGACAGTACTGTTTCGGCCTTCTGGGCCTCATCAGTGCAGTGCTGATGTCTAGGATGGAGGTTAAGCTATAAAGCCACCCCAGATGTCCCACACATGTGGTACATCCAAGTCATGCCAGAGTGCTCAAACTAGCGAGCTAGTTATATATATATATATAGTTTATATATATATATATATATATATATATATATATATATATATATATATAGCTGCCTCATTTACCTTTGGATCACCAACCTATTCCCTTCAGAAGGCGATTCACAGTGATTTCTGACAAGTATTAATTAGTAGTGTAGGATGGGAACAGAAATCGATACAACAAAGGAAATGAGTGAAAATGTGTTCAGCCGGGAATCGAACCAACCCCGCCATTCAGCCGAATTGGAAGGACCTTTAAATGGCAAGCTCTGAGGAGAATCGCACATTTTCTGCAGTGAGGATCGCGTCACTATGCTCAAGTTGATCAGCGATTCACAGTAAATTTCCCCCTATATATGAAATGATTGTGTAAGTTTGAGCGGAGAAATAACAACAACTAACTGCCTCATTTACCTTTGGATCACCAACCTATTCCCTTCAGAAGGCGATTCACAGTGATTTCTGACAAGTATTAATTAGTAGTGTAGGATGGGAACAGAAATCGATACAACAAAGGAAATGAGTGAAAATGTGTTCAGCCGGGAATCGAACCCGGGTCTCCTGGTTACCGGTCAGATGCCTTACCACTCGGCCACTGAACCAACCCCGCCATTCAGCCGAATTGGAAGGACCTTTAAATGGCAAGCTCTGAGGAGAATCGCACATTTTCTGCAGTGAGGATCGCGTCACTATGCTCAAGTTGATCAGCGATTCACAGTAAATTTCCCCCTATATATGAAATGATTGTGTAGGTTTGAGCGGGGAAATAACAACAACTAACTGCCTCATTTACCTTTGGATCACCAACCTATTCCCTTCAGAAGGCGATTCACAGTGATTTCTGACAAGTATTAATTAGTAGTGTAGGATGGGAACAGAAATCGATACAACAAAGGAAATGAGTAAGGCATCTGACCGGTAACCAGGAGACCCGGGTTCGATTCCCGGCTGAACACATTTTCACTCATTTCCTTTGTTGTATCGATTTCTGTTCCCATCCTACACTACTAATTAATACTTGTCAGAAATCACTGTGAATCGCCTTCTGAAGGGAATAGGTTGGTGATCCAAAGGTAAATGAGGCAGTTAGTTGTTGTTATTTCCCCGCTCAAACCTACACAATCATTTCATATATAGGGGGAAATTTACTGTGAATCGCTGATCAACTTGAGCATAGTGACGCGATCCTCACTGCAGAAAATGTGCGATTCTCCTCAGAGCTTGCCATTTAAAGGTCCTTCCAATTCGGCTGAATGGCGGGGTTGGTTCAGTGGCCGAGTGGTAAGGCATCTGACCGGTAACCAGGAGACCCGGGTTCGATTCCCGGCTGAACACATTTTCACTCATTTCCTTTGTTGTATCGATTTCTGTTCCCATCCTACACTACTAATTATATATATATATATATATATATATATATATATATATATATATATATATATATATATAAGCAGTGTACGGTTGGTTGACCTAACGATGAACTCCCAGTAAGAGGATCCACAGGATACAATGTCTCGACGCGAATTTGTAGTTTAGTGTACGTAAGGAAAAGCGACGAATAGACAAACTCTTGACTGTTCTGGGCGAAGTTTACTACGACGTTTCGGCCGTTCGGCCTTCTTCAGGTTAAAAATTAAAAACTAAAAAACTATTTACAATGAGTGCAAATCACAACAACAGCAGCTTATATATACAGAGCAGAAATATTGAAATTAAGGAAACGAAACAAAACAAAGGTCAAAGCTACAAGGTGACATGGATTTGACAATCAAAGACAAATAAAGAACTATAGGTCAAGTGTTGGGTCGGAATCTATGCTGTCATAATGCAAATCATTATTAAGCTGCCCTAGTATCTTATTTTGGTATTCTTGTTGACTGAGGACAACGAAACTTAGAACCTTTATCTTGAATTCTTATGACATTTTCACTATATTTAAGAGACCTTAAAGCTAACCTTTCTTCATTTATATATATATATATATATATATATATATATATATATATATATATATATATCCATTTATATATATATATATATATATAAATGTGGAGGTCGATTCAGCCTTGGCGTAAAGTGCTCAATGCTGTGGTAGCAGAGCTAAGTATACATAAATTGAAGGATTAAAGAGGACGCATCGATTCTCTGTTACTCTGAGTTTCGCGCCTAAGCGCTCGTCAGACAGAACTTTCTGAAAGTTCTGTCTGACGAGCGCTTAGGCGCGAAACTCAGAGTAACAGAGAATCGATGCGTCCTCTTTAATCTTTCAATTTATGTATATATATATATATATATATATATATATATATAAATACACAGACAGCTAAGACTCCTTTTTTCTAAAAAAAATTCTATCCACTAGACTTAAAAGATGTCAGTAACACGTTCCAAAACCTTGGGGGATATTCTAAAGTTAACAAAAATCGGTTGTCGGTGTTGAATCCTTGACGGAATTTTAATTTTCGGCTGATATTTCGAGGAAAGTGAATTATCTGGCCGCCAAAAATGTCCTTTCGGCTGGGAAAATCCCTCTCGTCCACTTTTTGTCCAAGTATTTACCGTTCACTTTCATTTGAACGATAGCGTTCAGTCGTACACCATGTCATCTCCATTTGTGGGTGGCTCGAAAAAATAACTTTGGAAGACATTGTGAAGGCTGGCCTCAGAAATTTCCGAAACCACTGTCTTCACCATAACTTTAACAGGAGCGGCAATTACCCGTTACTGGTTTCAGAAATTTCCGAAACAGTTTGTCTTGGCTATTGCTAAAAACGAGGGCAGTTAACCACTGCCGGTTTCAGAAATTTTTGAAACCCCTGCAGCTGACCACACGTGAAGGTGAGGGAAATTAGCGATTATTGGTTTCGAAATTTTTTGAAAACAGCTTCAATGATAGATGGTTTCAGAAATTTCCGATACCACTTCCGAAACGAGTTAATTGTCCTAACAATGTCCAAAGACACTGGAGCCACTAACCTTTGCACTAAGATTAATGTGACGGTAAATGTGCTACTGGTTTGAAAAATTTCCGGAACCATTAATCGCGACACAACTTGTTTTAGAAATTTGCGGAATCCCTCTTAATCTATATGGTATAGGATTAAGACAACGGCATAACTTCTCCAGTATCACAAATAATTTATTTACAACGTTGCATTGAATTTATATCCGTTCAAAGAAGAAAACACTTAAATCATGAATTTCGAAATTTAATATTCGTTAACGGTGTTCGCCTATTCACTGGGTGATCTTCCTCAAGCACATCCTGCTCCAAGCTTTGTCTTATACTCATTAAAGTTTCCTCGTCTGAATCCACGACAACTCATTTCTTCCGGCGTTTGAGACTTGCCTTGGCTGCTGATGCTAAAAATGATAAAACCAAGAAACACCTTAGGAAAAAGCTGTTAATTGAAATTTGTAACGTCATCTTTGACACGTATTCGTTGCCTGACATCAGCACATATTCTTGCCCATAAAAGCTAGTTAAACTGACAAAGAAATATCTTATTGCTCAGCAACTCTACCTCAGAACGTGGACGATCTTCGCAACAAACATAATCTTAAGTGTCACGTTCGAAACGCGTGTGATTTAATTTATTTACTTAGAGAGAGTTAGAGGACTGATATATTTATATCGGTGAGTTCGATAACTCTCTAAGATTAATTATTTTTGATTCCTGATTTATATCCTACTTTACTAGTTCAGTGATGGCCGTTAAATGTATTTTTCCTGAGGCTGAGTGACCATTCTTGGCCTACATTTGTTTAGTGAATACATCTTAGAAGATTAGAATGATAACCCTGGCTAGTCTAACATACATAAATCCAGTAAAAAGCAATTGCAGCTCTGAGCTGTTGCAATAAACGTAGTAACTGAAAAATTTGAATTCCTTTCGGCAACTCCGCATTAAGTTCCTCACACATGCATGTGTGTTTTGCACGGGGTGTTTTCTCTTTTTACACTATAACTAGAATTTACTCCGATACATCTAGAATTCACTTTGCAATGAAAACAATTTCTTTTCTCTCGTGAGCTGGTATACACACTTATAGGCACAATCTCCCAATACTTCAAATATGTCGACAATTGAAAATTGAACCAGACAGTCACTATCTTAGTGTGTCACGCAAGGTGAAAACTCGGAAATTTAAAACGAAAATCTAAAACGAAAGACGCTACGGCACTGGAAACTTGCAAAAAGGCTTAATTCTAGATTTATATTGTCAAAGTAGTCCAAATAAAAAAGTATAAAACCTCGATTTTGATTATAGAATTTATGTCAAGGTGAAAACCATTACATTGTTACTTAGAATATTAAAAGGCTTTCATTTGTTTAAAACGGCTTACTGTAACTTGCAAAACGAGAGGAAACGAAACGAAATTTAAACCCTCTATTTCACAAAATGAATATTTGAGCATTTCGATAGCAGTAATTCGCAAAATAGATGATAAGTGAGCTGGTTTCTTATTACGCTACGACGATAGTCACGTTCAACATACCTGGGATAGAAAACATTCTCTCTACTTTTTGATGAAACACGCCCCATCTGTTTCATCTCTTTGGTGGTCATCTACCTTTGCTCTCTTCGAATTTCTGGGCTCTTCATTAACCTCCAAGCCAGGTTTCCGTTTGCCAGCGTGAGAACTTGGCTCGTTAGTACGATCTTGCGATCCCCCTTGAGAAACCAACGTCTGAAACCACTGGAGAAAGCGAAAGTGATGGCCTTTCATCCACTGTTTGGTTGCTTTCTTGAATCCGTTTAAATCTGTCAGCAAACTGACGACTGGAAACAGTGTAATCCATAAATTGTTTCGAGAAATCGTTTGCAAGGATGTCGAATTTGCCTAAATCTACAATTGTAGCCTTACACCGGCAGATAGGTTGGAGAACATGACCTGTAGAATGAAAAGACCTGAATAAGCCAATGATGTCACTTCTCTTTTCGTTCTTTGTACAGTATTCAGAAAACTAAGTAAGCAATGTACCTTAATAGAAGAGGTATCCGAACTTTCAGCAACAGCGATAACATTTGCCATCTCCTTGACGCCAGTTAATGTCCCTTTCCGTTTTTGTATAAATATAGTTAAGCCTAAACCACCATTTTCCTGTCTCGGGTCTGCCGCTCTTACCATTTTTACCTTTGCTCATAATTTCGCTCGTTGCAAAAAATATCTTAACTACAATTTGGAAAAAAAAAACAAGATCCTTGATTAACACCTCGGCTAAGAACAGTCTGTAACGATACGCGAATGACACCCCAATTTATATTGCTCCTGTTGAGAATCCGTGGTTTTGTAAAAACACGCAAGAACCAAGATAGCGTGCGGAAAACAATGTCGTTTCATTTACGCAGGAAACATCTAGGAATCACATTCCTTGCTCCAAGAAGGAAAAATATAATGCAACTGATTCCTGTGTCTTACCTCTCGACATTAAGCGTTTGTCATGCTTTTGAAAACCAAACATGAATCGCCGGGCTACGAAAAACCTTCAACAAAGTTTAGTATTTCCCACTTCTCAAGTTTTTCTTTTTGCGTGCCAGAAGGACAGAAGAAATTCCCACCCATGATTATCAACGTCATGACCTATGGATGTCACCAGTGTCACGTGTGAGATTGAATGGGTCATTCACCTTGCGGTGGAGGGCTTTGCGAATCAAAGATCTAACTTCTTTTTCGGCTTATCAAATTTCGTTTCATACTTCATTTGTTAGTTTTTATTTGTGCTTAAAACTCGTGCATTGCATCATTTTTTATGTTGCATGTTCATCTCCGCAAGGGTACCGTTTGGTGTCATGATAAATTCAGCTATCGGTAAATTATCGACAATGCAATATTTCCTAACCTCTGACAGACGAAGATTTCTCACTTTTTATTCGCACAGGTCATTGCATGTTGATCGTAAGGTAACATTTGGTGTCACAATAAACTCAACCACATATTCTCACGATATTTCCTGTTGTTACCCTCTTTGGCGCCATGTATCGATGAAAGTACGCACTGTTAGTTTAAGTCGGGTTAGAGTCCAGCCGTACGGTACTTTTCTGAGAGCGTTAACGTTAACGCACTACATCGCCTCCAGTGAATCTCGCAAGCAGCGATTTCCTAACCTCTTACAGACCAAGATTCCTTACATTTTATTCGCACAAAAAAAATTGAGGTCGTTGCATGTTCATTCCCGTAAAGTACCATTCGGTGTCACCATAAACTCAACCACATATTCTCACGATATTTCCGGTTGTCACTCTATTTTGCGACATGCATGCAACGGTGAAGTACGCACAGAGGCCAGCCGCACGGTTCCTATCTTAGAGCGTTAACGCACTACACTGTCGCAAATGAATCTTGCAAGTAGCGAACTTGAAAATCCAGGTCCTTCTTCTTCTTTCTCGTCATCCTGCGATTGCCTGGAACCGGACTCGGAAAGTGACTTTTCGCCTCCATTAAATGGCAATTAAACATCACAGCTTTCTGCTAAATTAATCAGCCCAGCATCCAGTTCACTGTTCCTTCCTGACTCTGATCAAACTGATCCAGAAGAATATGGAGAAAAGGGTGGCTTGAAAGAAAGTGAAGAGGATGAGGATGATATGATATGGGTTTCAGGCCATTACAAGAACTTGATGAAGATTCCCATGAATCAATGACGCAAGGAGGAGGAAGTGGAGAAAGTGCCATCGAAACTCAAGGTAAAATGACACGTACTGCAGTTGCATGGTTTCATAATAGTAAAATCCTGCCGCGTAGTTTTTTGCTCTCTACGCTCCAAATCGAATAGACGTTAATTGCAAAGCCCGAGGCTGCCTTGAATAACAATCACTAAAGTGGGCACTCTGTTGTTGTTTGCAGACAATACCTGCTTGCAAGACAGCCACCGTAAAGATATATGTCATGTCTTTGTTGGGGCTACAGTATTTCTCTATTTCTCTATAAGTTCTGTTCGAGAACATCTACCCTTTCAAGGAGCCACAATAAGTGAATTTTATCACAAGAAAGTCAACATTGTGTTCAGGTTAAACAGGAGTGCCACGAAAGAGCAGAAAAAGGGTTTAATATTAAAAACATCCTCATCACGAGGTGCATTAATGCTGTGAAAATCTCAAGATAAAAATAAGAAAATAGGAAATTGTAAGAACGTTTTCCAAAGATCAAAGTTGGATGGGATAAAAGTTATGTATTGAAGATGTCACATTAGGGGTGCGACCACTTATAATGGCCGGATTTGGAAAAGATGTTCTGCGATGATAAGGGCGTTAAGCCAGGGTTAATTGACAAAAGAGGTCAAAAGAAGGGTAGTCAAATACTGTGGATTACAAAAACATTTATAAGTATTCATGTTGCAAGTGCCAGCCACATACAAAATGCAAAGGACGATACTAATTGGAGAGAAGTGGACAAATTAATAAAAAGGTAACAGACGCCCGAAGAATTTGTAGAGTCAATGATAAGAAAGAATGAAAATAACATGGAAGGAAAAACTCAAAGCCTGTCGAAATTTTCAAAGCTAAAAAAGTAAGGGAAATATTATGCGTAATGCTTTTTGTCGAGGTTCTTGGTCTATTTAATGCCATTAAAGAAGACAAAATCGCTTGTCTGAGATACCATTTACTTTTACAAAAGACTGATGATAAAAATTACGGCTACATCAAGCCTGGTCGATTTGTGTAGTGTCTATCTGACGGATTTGTTCAACCGAGGTCAAGTACATGTATGTTAACGTGCATGATATTACGAAGCTCAAAGTGAAATCATGATTAATTAAACAGTTGTGTGATTTATCGTTCTTCTGAAAATTTACATTTTTTCAATTCGTGCGATCCACTCATTTCTCCGTCTTTTAAACAGACGTTACGAAAATAATTTGTCAAGACGACACATGAAAGATTTAAGCAAACATTTGTGCCTAAGTGTTCACAAATTGGATAAACAAATGCCACAAGAAAAAAAAATTCTATCTGACAAACAATAACATAGGTCATACCTATGGGGTTAAGGTGCTACATATAAATTATAACTGGCAGAATGAGTTCCGTGACCTTGGTCCCTGTCCAAGATGAACTGAGGACGCTTTAACGAAACCATACCAGACCCGCTCAGTAAGTTCCACAAAGTTTGGTTATCCTTAAAACTCAGTTAATTGTTTTCTAGAAATACTTTACTTTCGATTACTGCATGTCACCTAGCTATCAACTCAGGCACTGCATGGTAATCTCCCTTTAACTACAGAAAACCAGTACTGGGAGATAGCTATTAGCCTTTAAGCAGCAAAATGTCTTCAGTTAAAGACTTTCCAGATGTGCTCATCAGTATAACCTGCTATCATTTTTGGACACAACACGAAGATATATAGGTGGTAAACCCCTTGCTTTGCTGTTTCAGGTTTACACAGGAAGGTATGTACCTCCAGCACAAAGAGCAAATCCTGTCCTGACTGTAGAAAACTGAATGTCCGAAATTACATTGGGGACATTTGTCACAGTTCACCTAGATGACTGCGATAATTAAAGTGCCAGTAATTGGAGAAGTGTTGGAAGTTGAAGAAGAAAGCATCAAGATTCATTACTGGCAAGGCTCTTTCAAAGGAAAGTGGAGGCCTCAAAATGCTCCAAGAACCTGGAGTCCTTGGATAGACGAGCTTCCTAAAACGTGTATCATCCTTTGTTCATTTTCTCTGTCAGATGACAATAAACTCTTGCCGTCTACTAGAAAATATCTACAGCAGGAGTATTCGAGATTGAAAAATCTGAATTGAGATTAATTTATCTAACGACAGCTAGTGAGGGCTCAATTTGTGGGAAAATGATCGTGAATAATATCGTTTTAGACAAAGGGACTTTTCGCCTCTATTTAGCTACGGCGCCAGACAAAACACAATAACCTAATTTAATTTTTGGGAATATTTTCATCGAGGGGCTGACTTACTGTTGGAAAATTGCATCGCAGTTCAGGGGAACGGCTTGCTTGGCCTGGTATTAATTTGGTGCGTTAGCTTATTAAATTTTGTCCTCACCGCTCCATTATAATTCATTTATCACTATCAATGTAATTGACTTGGCAAGATTGAAGTGCCTTGGTTTTCTATTTAGGTGCTGATGTGTGAATGAAAGTCTCTTGTGGTGACTGCAAAAAATGTCCCACTAAAGACGTCTCCACTACCATTGTCGGTTTTTGTCAGTACACATTTATATAGCCTAGGTTTTTTTAATTACTATTTGAGGGTATTTTTTTTTTCGCAAAGTAAACCACCCTCGAACACAAGGGTGATTCGAAAGCTATTTGCTCAGCGTTGGTTTCAGAAATTTTCGAAACCACCTTTGAACAGGGTTCAACAAGAATTGCCATTGGTTTCGAAAATTTCCGAAACCAATGACAGTTGCACGTTGTTGGAATATGGCTCTAAAGTGATCAAAAGAAAACATATACATGCCCATTCAATTTCCTGCCAGATAGTTTCAGAAAATTCTGAAGCCATCATCGCCCACTCAGATCAGCTTGTAAGTTGGAAATGCTTTACCACTCGTAAAATATGAGATTGGTGGATACTGGTTTCAGAAATTTCCGAATCCAGGCAAAAAATTCCTCGGACAACTTTCCAAAATCATTACTAAGTAATCTTGGTTTCAATATTCCCTTAATAAAATGATGTTAATGCTTGGCTTCAGAAATTTCCGAACCCGCTAGGCTGTATTAAGGGAAGTTTTCTTTATTTAAGACGGAAAATCTTCCCTCTGTCAGAAAGTTATCACTGGCAGCCTAATTTTAGCCGAAAAATGTGGTCGAAAATTACCCCTAAATTACAATTTAAGCTTTCTCGGCTAAGATTGCTTTACTGCTTACAAAATCAGCCGCTCTTATAGCACATAAAAAGCATATGATTTCAGTCTTTTAAGACTCCGTTGAGGGGGAAAGATCAATTTCCGGAAGAAACAACTACATTGATCAGACTTCTTTGCCGAATTTTCGCTAAAAGTCAGTTAAAAAAGGTACTATTTCAGCCGAAAATTAAACTTTGGAATATCCCTCAACGTTTTGGAACGTGTTCAGTGTATTAATAATAAGTTCATACTATAATATAACACACTCTAATTGCTAATTGGTACTTCGTCCAGTGTCTTTAGATTTCCTTAAATTCTCTAAGAATCATGGTTTGGTAATCTAATTTGATAGTTCCAACTAAGTTAATCAATGGTTTATGCGACTTCCAAAGTGTTTTGAAAGTACGCGCAGTGTTCAAAGTCGACGAAATTTGAGCTTTCTGCATTTTTACGAGCGCTTGACTGCCTTTCCTTCCAACCAACTTGCTCATCTTTTCTTTTAACTCTATGGAATATCCACCAAAAACGTCCATAATGATGTTAAACTGTTCCACCTTGTTTCCTTTGAATTGCCGTTTTAATAGCGTTTTCGGTCCAATATATCATGGCATCTTTGTGTTTTGTTTCTTTCTCAATATCTCATTTATACCAACAAAGCGGGATGTAAATTCTAAGCTTTGTGGCCTTCATCCGTTCTTTTTTTTTTTTTTTTTTTTTTTTTTAATTCTGCATTTGTTTGTAGAATAACTTAACAATTTCAGTGTTCTGAGATATAATCTATTTTTGGGCTTTCTTGAGTAGATACAGCGTTTCTCTCTTGTCCTCTGTCAGTGTTGAAGTTTTCCTCCAGTGTTAGGTTGTATCCTCCAAGAAAGTCTAAGATAATTTTGAACTGTGTTACTTCACATTCCTTGTATATGTTCTTTATTCCTGCTCTCAGTTAAGTGTATTTCTCTTGCTTAAGTTCCGTCTTTTCCTTTATCTTTCCTCTTGACATACTGATCCCTCAAGCAAATGCCATTTATTCTTGACCTTGTCCCACACAGACATCTCTATACGATTAGCAACATTTGATGGTGTTCTTTTTAGATGAAATGGAAAGGTTGTTTTGTTGGTACCAT